>NW_024474291.1:0-3084 GCF_017654505.1 Polyodon spathula
ACAGCACTGCTGTATTGTGAGTAAAACAGTTTGCTCCAGAGAGCTCGACACCAGTACTCTCCTCTGTGGGAAACAAGCTTGGACACTGATTGTGTAATCTGGAGTCCAGTTCCACTGCTGCTGTAGATGGGGTGCTAGAGCTCCCTGCCTGTCTTTGTCACCAGAGATGTCTCCAGAGAAGGAGAGTATGGCTGAACAGAGAATAACAGCTCAGGGGATGGACTGAGTCTCCTTCGAATATACTCTCCTGCAGAGGTAAAAGGAGGAAGTGCAAGCAGAAGGAAAGGTCTACAATAGAGGAGAGGATCAGAATGTTAGAATTAATAATATCCATCCTTAAAGGAAAATAAAATTGAAATGGCCTTTCAAATGTATTTGATACAGTTAATGTAAAGTATGGACAATATAAAGGAAATATTTGTTAATAGTTATACACTTCTCACTTGTAGATACTTTCCATGTGCATGAAGATAGCCAGAGGGACATGGATATAGCTTCCCAGTGTGGAAACAGGAGAGGGAGACAGAGAGGGGGTACTCAGTCTCACTGATGAGAAGGCAGGAACAGTTCAGTGTAGATTGAGGAATCCTCTCAGTGTGCTTTAGAGGTTAGAAGCAATGCAATCCTGTGTTGGGGCCTGACAAGACCCTGTTATCGTGAGAAGGAAAGAATTCCTATTAACAGTTCTGTTCACAGGGGAACTCTCTCCTTTGTGTTATTTTGTGAAAATAAGGGAGAAATGTTCAGTTCTTTCAGTCTTCCACACAGCAGCTGTTGTGCACCCTCGCAGAATGTCATATCAGATTGAATGGTTTGTAGATCTAGTGAACTTTTGTGAAAATGTGGTTTCCATGCGCAGAGAACTGGTACACGAGTGAATCTAAACTGCTGTAATAAAGCAGAATACCTCGTGCCTGGATGGACAATGCATGCAATTTACTACAGTTGCCCACATTGTTTTTAAAATGTCATTAGTAATATGAATGGGATGCAACTGTTTCAACTAATTATCTAACGACTCATTAATTAAAAAATAAACTCAGAGGTATAAAATGAAAATGACCAACAGATATACTGCAGATCACCACTGCTGAAAAGACATTATATACATTATATACACAGTAATAGTAGGGATCAGAGTAAATAAACCAAACTCAAGGCTAGCAACAATAACAGCAAGTAAACACTTTGTATTAAACATGATTGTCCTTCCAATTAACCGCTCCAATACTAATGTGTTTCTTTGAAATCATTTGTTCTCCACCAGGATTGGCAAGGCGTACGAGTCGCGAGTTTTTCCCTCTGAAAATGTTTGTTAAACAGCAGGGTGGCACAAGGGATGTGGTAAGAGTGGACGATCACTGAAAATGACAATAAACAGATAAGAAGCTAGTTGAAATGAATGAAATTCTGAACATATTTGGTTGCGAACAGAAAACTGACAGCTATGTGCATTGAACAGAGCTGGAGATTTGAAGCTGAACTATCTTAGAAATGTCTTGTTTTAAAATGGCAAAGGGATGTTGTAAGAGTCGATTGCACCAACATGGATTAACCACTAACCCAGATTAAATCAAGGATTATATTTTTATCATCTTGCACAAAGCTTTTATCCAAGATTCAAATATATTAACACCTTGCACCATTAATTTTAACCCAGAAACATATTTTTTTATTCACCAATGAGTTACTGTCTAGTTAGTTTACATTGTTATTTTTTTTCTTGTTATACGAATCCTGTTTGAACTGTATTTTCTTTTGACCTCGTCTCGCAACCAGGATTGTCATTTCTATATAAAAGCGAGCACATTTTTTCTTTAATAAAAACTTGGATTATATTGGAATCTACTGTCTGCTCACTATATATATATATATATATATATATATATATATATATATATATATATATATATATATATATATATATATATATATATATATATATATATATATATTTATATTCTAATATGCTGCATGAATGATGTATTACTTTGATACTCTTCCTGTAGTCCATTTTAAAACAAATACTAGACCAGAGAGCCAGGCTATGAGAGCCCTTGAGCCCCTTCACTGGGGGCTGTGTTCACTCTGGGGCCCCTTCACTGGGGGCTGTGTTCACTCTGGAGCCCCTTCACTGGGGGCTGTGTTCACTCTTCAGTGTACTTTTCTCTTACCTGTATCGTCTCCAAAGAAGGCCACTGTGGTCAGCACTGAAAGACACAAGGAGAGGCAGTGACTTGACAGGACAGTCTTTCACTCCAGTGAGTCAAATTCAGGAAAATAATAAACTTAACTAAATGTCACAAACTATCAAGAAAGCTCAGCCACCTCTCCTTTTCCTGCAACTGTAGGTCAGTCATTTGTCACTTCAGCAGAACACCGTGGAATTGGATCTCTTTGTGAAGCTCCAGAGGAAACAATTCATCTTTATTTTTATGTATTAAAAAGTTGAGCAGCAATCAAAACACATTTTCAAGTGACTGAACACTGCAAAGGCTGCATTAGCCACCAAATTTGATTTTTTAATTTAACATCTCTTAAATAAATAAATTAAATAGATAAAAAACAACTAACGAGAAACATCTGAAAAGGTTAAATCCATCTTTATTTTCATTACTACTGTAGCACAGCCCTTATTCCCTTCAGCAGAAAACAGATGAAACATCTTCAATATAAAAAAAAACATGGTTATTTTTGAAGGTGGCTCTTGATCAGAAACACCCTACCCTCATATAAAGCCCTTTTTACCACAGCAAACAGGAAGCAAAAGACCTTGACAGATACCAAGCCAAACACATGACCAACTAACCCTTTAAAGAAGCTTACAAACAGCAGCTTGATCACGCACGGCTGTTTCCATCCAGCTGAAGAATGTATTTGTAGAATTTTTACTACAGTAGCAATGTCTGATGAACACGAACTAGCCCATAGAATTACCAGTTACCAAAGCAGCTATATAGAGTGAAGCATGGGCAGGCATGATAAATCACTGGGAACGTTTAAGAATGAAAAATCATACTCAACCCTTACAAAAACATCATCATAAATTTAAAACACCCCCCATATGAGTATTGACTGATTCAT
>NW_024474291.1:3584-18276 GCF_017654505.1 Polyodon spathula
AGGAGAAGGGTGTTCTGTTTTTGCGATGGTGTCTGCAGTTAACAGTACTGTGAGGTACACTTTCTATCTATATTTTTTCCTAGAGCTTGTACTCCTTATTACTGCACTGAGCCTGACTCCAGAAACCACACAAAACAGAATCTGGTAATGCTCCTAAAACAGTTCAGAAGCAATGTATCGTTTGCTGAATGGTTAGTTTTCTAAATTATTTCCAATTCAAGTTTCCTGTCATTAATATTCAATTTATGACCAGGACCTTCACCATTTCATTGCTTCATTTGCTCTGGTTTGTTCGTGCCTCTTGTTTCAGAGTCAGCACTGGCATGTATGTATTTGTCATCATTCCTTGACTATTCACGCGTAAGTAGAATTTAAAATTGCTCCCCAGAGTTGTTTTTTTGTTGATCCAAGCAGACATTGGCTGCAGAAGTCAATGCTCCGTTCTTCTGATTATCAGTGATTTCTCATACCTGATGTTACGGCTGACAAAGACGTTAGTGTAAAAGTACAAACTCACACTCTGAGATCAACTCCACTATCTTGTGAAATCGCCAGTATATTTTTGTGACAGTAGCTGGTGACCAGTTAGCACTTGGAGATTAAAAACATTACTGGGAGGAACTGAGATGCGCTGCCAAAGTTTCAGGAAACTGAGGTTTTCTATAAAGAGCAGTTGTGTTGCAGTTATGTTTAGTTCCAGGCAGAATGCGGGCTGGGAAACTTTACCTTGTGATATGTAAGTACTGTGATCTCATGCTTTGAACACGAATCCAGCAGCATGCTTCCCTGTGAGGGATTGATGGCTTGAAAGAGACTGGCTTGTCAGTTTCAGATGGTTTTTAAAAGGGAATGTTGGAGCAGGAGGATGTTGTTTGCTCTGTGATGCAAAGCAGTTGTGTTTCATTAACAATAGTGGCGAGCACTTGGCATAAAAGAGATCAGTTCTTTCAAACCTTTTTCATGGTTAGAGATTGTATTGATCTGTATTAAGGTATGTGAGCTTATCAGTATCCAGCTTCCTCTGTCTGCTAAAGAAGCTTGTTCAGTTATATTGCTGTTAGTGTGTGTGTGTGTGTGTGTGTGTGTGTGTGTGTGTGTGTGTGTGTGTGTGTGTGTGTGTGTGTGTGTGTGTGTGTATGCCTTTTAAAAAAAAACTAAAAGTGCCAAAATATTGAGTTTGTTGTCGACTTTCACCCTGTGTGGAGTTTTGTCTGACTGCGTTAGAAAGAAACAACATCTGAACTTTTGCTGCGAATGTTCATTCAAGATTAGCTCAGAAACTCAGGGTTGATCTGCTATCTTGAAACACATGGGAGCCTCTAGTGTTATTAATGCTATTGTGCTATTGCCAGGTTCTGGTATACTCATGGGTTACACTGTGAAATAAATGGCATTAATTCCAATGTAAGTATATCTGCAATAACATATTTCCTAGCAAGATCATTTGACATAAGCATCAATTTAATGAATCAGTCAATACTCATATGGGGGGTGTTTTAAATTTATGATGATGTTTTAGTAAGGGTTAACTATGATTTTTCATTCTTAAATGTTCCCAGTGATTTATCATGCCTGCCCATGCTTCACTCTATATAGCTGCTTTGGTAACTGGTAATTCTATGTGCTAGTTCGTGTTCGTCAGACATTGCTACTGTAGTAAAAATTCTACAAATGCATTCTTCAGCTGGATGGAAACAGCCGTGCGTGATCAAGCTGCTGTTTGTAAGCTTCTTTAAAGGGTTAGTTGGTCATGTGTTTGGCTGGATATCTGTCAAGGTCTTTTGCTCCCTGTTTGCTGTGGTAAAAAGGGCTTTATATGAGGGTAGGGTGTTTCTGAACAAGAGCCACCTTCAAAAATAACCTTAGTTTTTTTTTTATATTGAAGATGTTTCATCTGTTTTCTGCTGAAGGGAAAAAGGGCTGTGCTACAGTAGTAATGAAAATAAAGATGGATTTAACCTTTTCAGATGTTTCTCGGTAGTTGTTTTTATCTATTTAATTTATTTATTTAAGTGATGTTAAATTAAAAAAATCAAATTTGGTGGCTAATGCAGCCTTTGCAGTGTTCAGTCACTTGAAAATGTGTTTTGATCGCTACTCAACTTTTAATACATAAAAAAGATGAATTGTTTCCTCTGGAGCTTCGCAAAGAGATCCAATTCCACGGTGTTCTGCTGAAGTGACAAATGACTGACCTACATTTGCAAGAAAAGGTAGAGGCGGCATGAGCTTTCTTGATAGTTTGTGACATTTAGTTAAGTTTATTATTTTCCTGAATTTGGCTCACTGGAGTGAAAGACTGTCCTGTCAAGTCACTGCCTCTCCTTGTGTCTTTCAGTGCTGACCACAGTGGCCTGCTTTGGAGACGATACAGGTAAGAGAAAAGTACACTGAAGAGTGAACACAGCCCCCAGTGAAAGAGCTCAAGGGCTCTCACAGCCCCAGTGAAGGTGCTCCAGAGTGAACACAGCCCCCAGTCAAGGGGCTCAAGGGGTCTCACAGTCCCCAGTGAAGGGGCTCAAGGGGTCTCACAGTCCCCAGTGAAGGGGCTCAAGGACTATCATAGCCTGGCTCTCTGGTCTAGAGTTTGTTTTAAACTGGACTACAGGAGGAATTTCAAAGTAATACATTATTCATGCAGCATATTAGAAAATAAAGGTATATATATATATATATATATATATATATATATATATATATATATATATATATATATATATATATATATATATATATATATGAGCAGACAATAGATTCCAATATAATCCAAGTTTTTAGTAAACTCCACAAAAGAAAAAATGTGCTCGCTTTTATATAGAAATGACAATCCTGGTTGCGAGACGAGGTCAAAAGAAAGTACAGTTCAAACAGGATTTGTATAACAAGAAAAAAATTACAATGTAAACTAACTGGATAGTAAACCGCTGGTCAGTAATGAATTTGTTACTGGATTAAAATTAGTGGTGAAAGGTGTTAATATATTTAAATCTTGGACAAAAGTTGTGTGCAACATATAAAATATAATCATTTATTATATATATATATATATATATATATATATATATATATATATATATATATATAGAGATATATAGAGAGAGAGAGAGAGAGAGAGAGAGAGAGAGAGAGAGAGAGAGAGAGAGAGAGATAGATAGATAGATAGATAGATAGATAGATAGATAGATATATAATTGGTGCAATCGACTCATTACTTATTTTGATTTTAAAATAAGACATTTCTAAAATAGTTCAGCCTCAAATCTCCAGCTCTGTTCAATTCTTATAGCTGCCAGTTTCCTGTTCGCAACCAAATATGTTCAGAATTTTATTCTTGTGTGCCGCCACCTGCTGGGGACTTCATTTCTGCTTAATTTTCTAATACTGAAATTTACCTGATGTCAAAACAACTTTTTTTTTTTTTTTTTTTTTTTAAATCAAAAATGTTGATATTTTACTTTTTGTTTGTTTTATTTGAATATAATAATAATTTTGTGTTTGTTTTATTTGAAACATCAATGATTAGTTTTAGTTTACATTCTAAAATAGACATCAGACTTCTGCTCCTACTGTGAATATATATTCACAACTCCCCCACACATTCCTTGAGATACTTGTTTTATGTTCACAAACTTTTTCTAGTTTCCTGGGTTCATTGATTAATTAAAGTAACAGAATTGCAATATGTTGTCCTGGAAATGGCCCCTGTGTTATTTATCCCTATTGTATTATTCCAGAAGGGCTAATCCCTAACCCCCTTTTATCCAGCACTATATTTCACCCCAGAGTACTCTAACATTGATCAGGGTAAATGTTCTGACCCACATGATATTAATGTCCTACAGTCATTCTACAGTTCCTAATTGTTCTCTGTTTCTCCAGAGGTGCCCCAGACTACACTCATCCTGGAGCCTCTTCTCCCAGAGATATTCACTGGGGAGGCAGTCACTCTGAGCTGTGTGGTTGAAGGGGGCTCTGATGGCTGGAAATATCTTTGGTTCAAAGACAGTGAGGACACTCCAGTGCTCCAGACTGCTGGCCGCAGTATAACTGATGACAGCTACACCATCACTGCAGCTGCTGTATCTGACCAGGGCCAGTACTGGTGTCGAGGACAAAGAGGAGATGAGCCAGTCCACTCACAGCTCAGTGATAAAGTGATATTAAACATAACTGGTGAGTTTATTACAAACCCAACTACACTCAACAGTGCTCAATCAATAGGTGCGAGTGTTAAAACACAGTGCAGTTTAATATTTTATCATTGCTTCAGATTCACAAATGTTCAATTTGTATCCCAGAGATGGTTTTGCTTCCAGCAGGAGTGACAGTCTTGAGTCAGGTTCTGCTCTCAGTGAGTCTGTCAAATCCACTCCAGGATCCTTTATGCATTTCTGCACATCACAGGTGTGGGTAACAGTCTTTAAAAGCCTGATACCTGTAAAAAACATAAACCTTGTTAGCCGGGCTCCAATCTTTGCATTCTCATTTCCATCATCAGTGGGAAAACTCCAAAGAAATTAAGCTGGTTATATCAAAGAGCCATGCATCTCTGCCACACACACCTTTCACTGAAAAAAGGTGCGCGCACCTTTTACAAGAGGGGAAGGGTTTTAGGGTCGCACCTGACACAGGATTGCAATTAACCCCGTCCCTGCCAAGGTCATTATTATGAGGAAAAGCAGGTCACTGAACATAAGAACATAAGAACATAAGAAGATTCTTACAATTGAGACTCCCTTTCCTAAACGAAAAGCGAGAGGTTGGTGGAATAGTGTATTAATAATAGATAGATTCTTAGTTGAGGAATAATATAGGATACAAACAGGAGAGGGCCATTCTGAGTGCTGTCTGATCTTGTTTGATCTTTGTCTCTACAGAAGCTTATTGATCCCAAATCCTCAAGCAGCTTCTTCAGAGAGTGATACACAGGGTGTCAGCTTCAACAACATTACTGGGGAGTTGATTCCAGACCCTCACAATTCTCTGTGTAAAAAAAGTACAGCTCCTATTTTCTGTTCTGAATGCCCCTTTTTCTAAACTCCATTTGTGACCCCTGGTAAAGGTGAAAGGAGTTTCTTTTTTCGTACTCTGAAAAAGTCCCTTGGGTCGACACTGTCAATACCTTTAAGAATTTTCTGAATTCTTGAATTAGATCGCCACGTAGTCTTCTTTGTTCAAGACTGCTTCCTCTTCCTCCTTTTAGCCTCTGCATCTCAGTATCCCTTGAATAATTCTGGTCTCTCTTCCATGCCTTTGCTAGAAAAGCAATATCTTTTTTATAGCGAGGTGACTCTCCTTCTCTCAACACATTCAAGATGAGGTCTTACTGCTGCATTTCTTAGCAAGTTTTAAGATTTACTTTCCACTACTTATTCCATTCAACCCCTTTTCAGCTTATATTATCCAGCATTGTTACTACTTTTTAATCTCTTTCCCCACATTGCTTAGATGAAGACCTTTCTGAGTCAAAAAAAACTGCTTGTCTTTTTTCCCAACCTCGCTATTCTCTTCTCCAATTTCTGCATCTCCCTCTACTGGCTATATTTATAATTGCATTCATTTCCTGCTTGCAGTACCTCTACCGCTCTCTTCACCACAAAATGTCACCTTACCCATGTGTCCTGCCCAGTTCTGAATCTTGTCAGATCCTTTGAACAGGTCATGCCTTCCCTCCTGCTCTCCATCCTCCGGTGCCAGCTCCTTCTCTTCCCTAGCCCCTCTGTGGTTGAACCAGCTACTGGAGACCTTCAGGACTGCTCTGTCTCTCATTGTCTTCCACCGCCTCCTGTGACCCATCTGTTGCAAATTTAACAAGTTTGCTTACTATACCAGAATCTAAATCATTAATGTAGATTAGGAATAGCAGAGGACCTAATACTGATCCCTGTGGTACACCGCTGGTTACCACACTCCATTCTGAGGTTTTTCCTCTAATCAGTACTTTCTGTTTTCTACATGTTAACCACTCCCTAATCCATGTACATGTGTTTCCTTGAATCCCAACTGCGTTCAGTTTGAGAATTAATCTTTTGTGCGGGACTTTGTCAAAAGCTTTCTGGAAATCTAAATAAACCATGTCATATGCTTTGCAATTATCCATTATCGATGTTGCATCTTCAAAAAAATCAAGCAAGTTAGTTAGGCACGATCTCCCTTTCCTAAAAGGGAGATCGTTGGTGGAATAGTGTATTAATAATAGATAGATTCTTACCAGATTGTATTTCCTTGAGGAATAATATGGGATACAAACAGGAGAGGGAGAGGAGTGCTGAGTGCTGTCTGATCTTATCTGATCTTCTGTCTCTACAGAACGACCCCAGGCTGTGCTGACCCAGGAGCCTGCATGGACACAGCTATTCAGATCAGAGAGTGTTACACTGAGATGTCAGGTTCAGGGGGATTACACTGGCTGGAGATTCACATGGTACAAAGTTGGGAGGAAAGTTCCAATATACCAGGATTATTACAGCAGAATAGATGGTGGTAGATACACAATTAGCTCTGTTACTCGACACCACAGTGGGAAATATACTTGTAAAGGTGAAAGGAGCGGTAACCCATCGTACTCTAAAACAAGCAATGCTCTCACACTGACAGTATCAGGTAACTCATTTCAAACACTCTGAATTCTAACATTCTGATCCTGATCCTCTATTGTTGACCTTTCCTTCTGCTTCCTCTTCCTCCTTTTACCTCTCCATCTCAGTATCCCTTGACTGCCACTCTCTTTCCATCCCCTTCTGCTAAAAAGCTAGGCGTTATTCTATACCCCCTCACTCTCCTTCTCTCAACACATCTCTTTCCTGACGCACACTTAATGCTTTTTTCTTAGCAACATCACCCAGATTCATCCTTTTCTCACTACTTATTCCACCCAACCCCTGTTCCAAGCTTATATTATCCAGATTGGACTACTGTAACCCTCTTCCTGCTGGTCTCCCTGCTTCAGCGATCCGCCCCTTTCACCGCATTCAAAATTCTGCCGCTTGTCTTGTATTCTCCCAGCCTCGCTATTCTCATGCTACCCCTCTGCATCGCACCCTCTACTGGCTACCAAGCTCTGCTTGCATTCAATTCAAGACCCTTGTTTTCGTCTACCGCTCTCTTCACCACAACAGCCCCTCCTACCTCCAGTACCTCATGTCTTCCTACACCCCCCTCTCACCCTCTCAGCTCCTTTAGTGCTGACAGGTCATGCCTTCCCTTCTCTCTCCATCCTCCGGTGCCCGCTCCTTCTCTTCCCTCGCCCCTCTGTGGTTGAACCAGCTACTGGAGACTTTCAGGACTACTCTGTCTCTCATTGTCTTCCACCGCCTCCTCAAGACCCATCTGTTTAGATCCAACTTGTAGATCTCTTGCTCGACCCCTCTTACTATGAACCGGACTTCCCTGCCCTACACACCATGTTACTGGATCCTCAGCTAATACACTATCCTTGCACTATTGTTCTACTAATATGTCACTGTAGAGATAACTTGTTGTAATCATAACTTGTTGCATCCTAGTTCATATTATATTTTAGTATTATTTGCACTTGCTGTAAACTATACTGTATTATATTGCTTGCATTGTAATCCTGTACTGCCCTTCCAGGTGTAATAATAATAATAATAATATATAATAATAATAATAATAATAATAATAATAATAATAATAATAACAACAGACGGGGCGCTCTGTCTCCCTACTGTCTGCCTACCTGAGTGCTGTGGGCCCCTGCCTGCTCTCTTTCCCCCTGCATTTTCAACACAAACACACACTGGGAAGGTAATCCATGTCCCTCTGGAATTATACTTGTACATGGAAAGTATCTTCAATAGTTACACAATAACAAGCGGTTTTAAATGCACAGTTACAGGGTAAAGTTTGAATGAAAGATGGAAATGTGCACCTAAAGCTGTTGTCTCCGCTATTTCAGTGGACCCTCCGAAGCCTGCACTGTCCCAGGAGCCTGCAGGAGAGATATTTGAAGGAGACCCAGTCACTCTGAGCTGTGTGTTGGAAGGTGACTGGAAATATCTCTTCTATAAAGACTGGAAGGGAGCTCCAGTGTACGAGAAATACAGCAGCAGTGGAACTGTAGCCGTATACACAATCAGTGCTGCTGTGTCCCACAGTGGAGAGTACCGTTGTATAACTATAAGGGGGAGCAGATACTCACAATACAGCAGTGCTGTCAATATACAAGTTTCAGGTGAGTGAATGAACTGAGCCTGTAAGAAAGACGGCAGCCAGCCGTAGAGAAAATTAATTAAAAAAAATCTCAGGATTAGAGCAAAGGAAAACTACTTTGTAGCTCTATTTCCTTTAAATTAAAATAGATATGATGCAGAAACAAAGTTATCTGACTGATTATTTACTGCTTTTAATTAATATTATTTTAAAGAGCAAATTATGTTTATCATTAAAGTCCTCTTTCTCTCCTTGTTTCCTTAGAGCTGTTCAGCACACCCACTCTGACAGTGAAACCTGGTGCCTCAGTGTGGGAGGGAGAGGATGTGTCTCTGCAGTGTGGGGCTCAGATATATAAACAGGGCACACAGCTGCAGTACCGCTATAGCAAAGACAATGAGGATCTGACAGGAGCTGGATCACAGTACTCAATCCCAGCAGCAGGGCTGAGAGACACAGGGAGCTACCAGTGTGAGGTGGAGGCAGCAGGGACGGGGGTGAAGAAAAGGAGTGAATCTGTGTGGCTTTCTATAAGAGGTGAGTCAAGAGATATTCATATATATATATATATATATATTGTGATGGATTTCCCTCTGTTCACACATTTTTTTCTCCAAATTTTTCTACAAATATACACTTTAGCACACAGGATGCTAGAAAGCGCTGTAGCGTGTGTTTATTATTTACAAACAAAATAAAGAAAACAAAACCTAACCCGATCCCAGGCACTACCTAAACAGTTCTTTCTCTAAGTAATAACAAGGCAGGCTAAGCCTGTTCCCTCGTCGTCAAAAACAATTCACAATCCAAAGCCATAAACCAATGTCACAAAGACGGCCGAGTGGGTGACGTTAGAACCAGAAAAGGAATGAACACAAAGACAGAACAGATGAATTGAAATGATGGAGGCGCTTGCTTGCACCGGTTTATTGAAAATAAAAGGTTTAACACAGACAAAAGGCAGGACACGGCACATTCACCAAAATAAAAAGACAAACAAAAACGGACTAACACTTTATAAACGGTGAGCAGATCGACACACAAACAAACACAGTGAGTTTTAAATAAACAAGTATCGTGCTGGTCCCACCAGCACGCAATAGCAATTGTTATCAAACTTTATCTCTCCTCCTCTCTCTCCCGTTCCCTACTCACCGAACACCCAACAACCCAGAGTGAGTAAAACGTGCGTCTATATATACAGTTGTGCTGGGATTCAATTACCAATGAATTATTCACTTGAATCACAGCACGTGATTTAATTATGTGATTTAACCTCTTGCTCACATATTAACTACTTTAAATGCAAGTGACGTGATGTACAATCCCATGCCTAAATACAATTATACATTTCTAAACACACATGAAACACAGACCCGTTTATATCCCGTGTACCAATGCCTATACACCAACATTTAACACACCACACGCAACATATAACAGAAAATATACACAGGGGTGGGCACTTTATCACAAACAAATACCTGTTTCAGTGTTCTTTCCCTCTATCCTTATCACTATATATATATGCTTATCTTGGCAAGAGCCGAGTTCAAATCAGCACGAAGTTCAACATCTACTCTCATGTAATGGAAATCAATCATACCGTGTTGCTGGGACTTGATTGATGATCAATTAATCAATCAAGACCCAGACACATTCCACACGTGTATTTGGGGATGGGGTTAATTAACTGCCCTGCCGAGTGTCGTTATTATGAGTAGAAAGATATTTGAAGGAGACCCAGTCACTCTGAGCTGTGTGGTTGAGGGTGACTGGAGATATCTCTGGTATAAAGACAGTCAGTCCAGTACTCCAGTGTACCAGTCTGACAGCAGCAGTGGAACTGGAGCCAGATACACAATCAGAGCTGCTGCTGTGTCCCACAGTGGAGAGTACCGGTGTCGAGCTGAAAGGGGGAGCAAACCGTTTTACTCACAATACAGCAGTGCTGTCAATGTTCAAGTATCAGGTGAGTGACTGAACTGAGCCTGTAAGAAAGATGACATCCAGCCAAGAACAAATGATGTTTATCATTAAAGGCCTCTTTCTCGCTCTGTTTCCTTAGAGCTGTTCAGCACACCCACTCTGACAGTGAAACCAAGTGCCTCAGTGTGGGAGGGAGAGGATGTGTCTCTTCAGTGTGGGGCTCAGATATATAAACAGGGCACACAGCTGCAGTACCGCTATAGCAAAGACAATGAGGATCTGAGAGGAGCTGGATCACAGTACTCAATCCCAGCGGCAGGGCTGAGAGACACAGGGAGATACCAGTGTGAGGTGGAGGCAGCAGGGATGGGGGTGAAGAAAAGGAGTGATTCTGTGTGGCTTTCTATAAGAGGTGAGTTAAGAGATATTCATATATACAGTGCTTTGAAAAAGTATTCAGACCCCTGACCAATTCTCTCATATTACCGAATTATAAATGGTACATTGAAATTTCGTTCTGTTTGATATTTTATTTTTAAACACTGAAACTCAGAATCAATTATTGTAAGGTAACATTAGTTTTATGTTGGGAAATATTTTTAAGAAAAATAAAAAACTGAAATATCTTGCTTGCATAAGTATTCAACCCCCGTGCTGTGGAAGCTCCCAGTTTGCACCGATGAAAGAAATTGCCCTAACGAGGACACAATTACCTTACCATTGGCCTCCACCTGTGAACCATTAAAGTTGCTGTCATATTTTCTGGATAAAAACCCCACTGTTGAAGGATCATTGGTAAGACTGTGAATCTGAAGGAAAATGAAAACCAAAGAGCATTCTACAGAAGTTAGAGATAAAGTAATACAAATGCATAGATTAGGGAAAGGGTACAAAATAATATCCAAGTGTTTGGATATCCCAGTGAGCACAGTGGGATCAATAATCAGGAAGTGGAAGCAGGCATTTAATTAACCCCATCCCTGCCAAGTGTCGTTATTATGAGTAGAAACAGGTCACTGAAACACTTCAGTTGGTAGAATAGTGTATTAATAATAGATAGATTCTTACCATATTGTATTTCCTTGAGGAATAATATAGGATACAAACAGGAGAGGGGAGGAGTGCTGAGTGCTGTCTGATCTTCTTTGATCTTCTGCCTCTACAGAACGACCCCAGGCTGTGCTGACCCAGGAGCCTGCATGGACACAGCTATACGAAACAGAAAGTGTTACACTGAGATGTCAGGTTCAGGGGGATTACAAGGAGTGGAGATTCACATGGTACAAAGACGGGAGGAATGATCCAGTAACCCAGCATTATTACAGCATAATAGATGGCAAATATACAATTAGCTCTGCTACTAGAGACCACAGTGGGGAATATACCTGTAAAGGTGAAAGAAGCAGTAACCCATCGTACTCGAAAACAAGCGATGCTCTTACACTGAGTGTATCAGGTAAGTGATTTCAAACACTCTGAATTCTAACATTCTGATCATCTCTACTGTAGACATTTCCTTCTGCTCCCTCTCCCTCTATCCCCATTCTTAGCAACATCTACCAAATCTACTGCCTTCCTATCTCTGCTCACATTCACTTCAAGATCCTTATTCTTGGCTACCGCTCTCTTCACCACAATGCCCCCTCTTACTTCCAAATCCCTCTTGTCTCCCTACACCCTCTCTCTGCTCCTAACTGGCCAACTTGCCATGCTTTCCCTCCACTTTCCATCCTCCCGTGCCCGCTGCTTCTCTTCCCTAGCCCCTCTGTGGTGGAACCAGCTACCGAAGAACTTCAGTGCTGCTCTGTCTCTCATTGCCTTCCACCGCATCCTCAAGACCCATCTGTCTAGACTGCACTTGTAGATCTCTTGATCTGTCTCTCCTAATATTCACTGGACTTCCCTGAACTACTTACTGACGTTACTGGATCCTACTTCTGCACTACTAATATGTAATTGAACTAACTTGTTGAATCCTACTTCAAATTGTATTTTAGTGGTATTATTTCCACTTACTGTAAACTATACTGTATTTAAATATTAAGCACGCATTGTAACCCTGTACAGCCCTTCAACACCTGTAGTACCCCCTCTCTGTCTCCCTCTATCCTTTCACAAACACGCACTGGGAAGGGATTCCATGTCCCTCTGGGATACACATGCACATGGAAAGTAGCTACAATAGTTACATAATAACAAGTGGTTTGAAAGTTTGCACAATTACAGAATCTAGAGGGTAAAGTTTTTTTTTTAATGTAAGAGGGAAATGTGCACTCCAATAATTCTGTTGTCTCCTCTAATTTAGCTGACAAGCCAAAGTTTGTCCTGACCCAGGAGCCTGCAGGAGAGATATTTGAAGGAGACTCAGTGACCCTGAGCTGTGATGGGGGCTCTGATGGCTGGAGATATCTCTGGTTCAAAGACAGTGAGGACACTCCAGTGCTCCAGACTGCTGGCCGCAGTATAACTGATGACAGCTACACCATCACTGCAGCTGCTGTATCTGACCAGGGCCAGTACTGGTGTCGAGGACAAAGAGGAGATGAGCCACTCTCCTCACAGCTCAGTGATAAAGTGATATTAAACATAACTGGTGAGTTTATTAACCCATCTGAATGCTCCAAATAGTTTAAATGTTTTCGCTGCGACTATGCAGATATCCAATGCTTTTCAATGGGCCCTTATAGTTTCACATCTTACAACTGCAGGCAATCAGTCAATCAATCAATCAATCAATCTTTATTTCTTATATAGGGTGTTTCATAATAAATCACCTCAAAGCGCTTGACAGATTAAAAAAAATAATAACACTAATTTACAAAACAATTTAGAGAAATAGTAAAAGATAAGATGATAAAATACCCCATTTAAATGAATACATTAAAATACTTTTAAAAAGTCATTTTAATTAATAAAGCAGTGAGAAAAACAGGTAGTATAAAAAATCTAATTAGGTAATCTGTACTGTATATTAAGCTGCTGCTTATCAATGTTTTAAACACGTTGTATGAATGTATAATAGATGCTTAATAACTGTGTTATAGAGTGTTAATGAAGCGTTATAGATGGTTTATAACCATGCAATAGCCACAGACAGAATTACAGTTTTTGTAAAGGGGACAGTTTTTAGCCACCTGTTCTACTTTGGGATATTTCATTGTGATTCTGTCTGTGGCTATTGCATGGTTATAAACCATCTATAACTCTTTATTAACACTCTATAACACAGTTATTAAGCATCTATTATACATTTATAAAACATTTTATGAAACATAACAGATTATGATACATTTTCCCTCTGCTAAATACAACTGCTAAATTTGCAGGGGGTTTGAAAGGTGTTTTGTCTAGTTTCTTATGCTTCTCTCGAATTCGGCTAGTAGGAGCACATGGAGATGAGGTTTTCAGTGTTGTGGAAATTCTTTGGGTATTCCATGACTCTACACCGTGGGTATCAAACAATAACCAATATAAACAACAAAACAATAGGAATGTTCTCTTTTAAAGCCTTCTTTTATTAATCAAATCAAGCTTGCAATGCACTAAACCTTTTCAAATGTTTTAGAGAGGGTTTTGTCAATACCTTTTAGAATTTTGAATGCTTGAGTTAGGTCGCCGCGTAGCCTTCTTTGTTCAAGACTGAATAGATGCAATTATTTTAGCCCGTCTGCATATGACATGCCTTTTAAACACAGAATAATGCTGGTTGCTCTTCTTTGCACTCTTTCTAGAGCAGCCATATCCTTTTTGTAGCTAGGTGACCAGAACTGAACACAATATTCAAGATGAGGTCTTACTTATGCATTCTACAGTTTTAACATTACTTCCCTTGATTTAGATTCAACACTTTTCACAATGTATCCGAGCATCTTGTTGGCCTTTTAACTAACCGTTCCCCAACAAAGGGGTTTTCATTCCTTTATATACATGTGGCCATTCCCCCAAACAACACTCAATTACCTAATTAGGGAATGGCCACACCTGTGCTGTTGGCAGGGATATATTTAACCCCATCTCTGCCAAATGTACATTTACACAGCTAAGACATCACACTACTTACATGTCCGTCCTGCCACACACCTCTACCCTCCTGGCCACCACCGACCACCTCCCCCCTTGATTAACTCCATCCTGCAGGGGTCAGAGGGAATGTTGGAGCTCAGCCAGCCCCAGTCAAGGACATAGTGGACAGGCTGCCCTCACCAACCCAGACACACTATCGCCTGGTGCCAGGCGGCCCCAACATTTTCTACTGGTCTTCTGTAAGGGGCTCCCCTTGAAATCTTGTGGTGACCCTTGGCTTCTGTAAGGATGTGTGCGATTAACCCCCTCCCTACACCCTCAGCCCGGTGTCTCCTTTGTCCCTTCTTGGGGCTCCTCTTCAGTGGAATGAAAGAGATCACTGCTGTCTAAATGCTCCATGTTGGTGATGAATGTCCTACGCACAGTCAGTGACTATGACACTGTGCCTCTTTCTATACAGGGAAGACTGTGGGCTCATATGTGGGTTTACTCCTAGCACACAATGAACATTCAGTATATAATCTCTCTGTATGGCCGTGAAAGTTGTGTATCCAATTTTTGTGGCAGT
>NW_024474292.1:0-7271 GCF_017654505.1 Polyodon spathula
CAGACTATTCATTTTCTTGTTGTAACCGCAATACCAGTCCATATAGGCTGCACTGTCTATAGCTGGAAGATGTTTCACCTGGTTTGACTCTCCATAAACCCGCTGACTGTGTTCTTGTTGTCTTGTGTCAGAGCTGTTCTCCAGGGTGACTCTGTCAGCCTCTCCGAGAGCCACAGTGAAGGAGGGAGAGGCTCTTAACCTGACCTGTGAGGCAACAATGAACAAACCCCCCCGCTCTCAACTCCACTACACCATTCTGAGAGACGGGGAGCCTGTGATTAATAGCACTGGCCCTGCACTGTACAGCATAGCCAGCACTGAGGAGAGCCATGCTGGGAGCTACACGTGTGCTGTGGAGTCACAGGGAGTGAGGAAAAGCAGCCAGGAGTTACAAATTGAAGTGCAAAGTAAGATCAGAAACTTTTCATAATTGACTTGATGATTGAAAGTGGTCTCATAGATTATGGTAGGCATCATAATATTGCCAGTATGTAACCCCTAATAAACAGATCACAGACTCTC
This sequence comes from Polyodon spathula, assembly GCF_017654505.1. Lineage (NCBI taxonomy): Eukaryota > Metazoa > Chordata > Actinopteri > Acipenseriformes > Polyodontidae > Polyodon > Polyodon spathula. The sequence continues at coordinate 523 of NW_024474292.1, forward strand.
CAGCAATATCAACACATTGGATTGGACACAAACACACTGTGCAGGCAGTGCTTCTATACAATATTCACTAGTGTATGTTACCCTCTAATGCTTTAGTTTTACAATAGGTTGAATTACATTTAAAAATAATTTTCCACTTTTTGACAAACAATAAAATGAAAACATACAGATTTACCCAAATTAGTATTCAATAATTGAGTGATGAAAATGATGGTTCAAATAAAATGACAGTTACAGCAGACAGACAGAGTGGTGAGTTGAAGGCTGTTGCTATAGAGAGACTGTGAACAGTGTAATGTTCTTGAATACCTATCAGCTCAGTCATGGTGTATGGAAGTCACCAGCACACACTCACACTGTACCTTCCTTCCCCCAGTGTCCTGGCAGAGCGCTGTTGCTATTGGCTACAGAGTGAGCTTCACTCTGTATCATTTCATTTTGTTCACTCTGCTGCTCCTTCATTACTGCAGGATCCAAGGTGAGACTCCCAGTCAGTGCACACATTTCACCTGCCCTGTCACAGTATGTGTATATGAAATATACACAGCTAATTTACACTGTCCAAAATAAACATTTAGCAAGTTTATACATGCACGTATAACACAACTAGAAAAAACAAACTGAAAACAATCTGCATATTTTTTTTCCAGGTTTCCTGCGTATCGCTGGTGGTAGGTCAAGGTAAGTCAGTATTAGCCAGTATGTGTACACATAGGGGGGCAGCACTCACTATCTCTGCCTGTCATCATCCTTTACAGCTCTGAAAATGGAGAAGGAAACTCTCTGATTCGCTCTTTAAGAATCGCTCTTGCAAACTCTAACAGTACCCTTCACTTTGTGACCTGTGTCCTGAAATGCTATGTTGGGCTAATTTGGCCTTTTGGTTTCCGGATGATAAAGATTCATAATCGTTATTCTTTGATTCTAGTTCAAGGGTATTAAAAAATAACTCTTTCATCAGTAATGTCACAAAGCTGATACACTGCTGCTCCTTACCCTGAAATGCACTCTGTGATTTCAATGAGACTTGATTACTCTAGAGCCTAGAAGTGTCATCATCCTTTAAAGCTGTTGTTATTGCTGAAGTTAAACTCTGAACCCTCCTTGTGTGTCTCTGACATCTGTCTCAGGATAACCTGGGATCAGGATCAGGAGCAGTCAGCAGAGGGGATTGAGCTCTCCAGCCGTGTGCAGCACACTGGAGTGGAACTGGAATAGTATGAAGACCAGCACTGTCCTGCTAAAGACCAGTCTGGAATAGTATTGCACTGGAAGACCAGTCTGACTGGTATTGCACTGTCCTGCTAGTGGAATTGCACTGTCCTGCTAAAGACCAGTCTGACTGCTAAAGACCAGTCTGACTGGAATAGTATTGCACTGTCCTGCTAAAGACCAGTCTGACTGGAATAGTATTGCACTGTCCTGCTAAAGACCAGTCTGACTAAATTGACTGTCCTGCTAAAGACCAGTCTGACTGGAATAGTATTGCACTAAAGTCCTGCTAAAGACCAGTCTGACTGGAATAGTATTGCACTGTCCTGCTAAAGACCAAGAGTCTGGAATAGTATTGCACTGTCCTGCTAAAGACCAGTCTGACCACTGTCCTGCTAAAGACCAGTCTGACTGCCATGTCTTAGAACTACTGTAAATATCTGTTCAAACTGCAGCTGTAGTTTAGAGAAAATGACCATTGACTGGGGTATTTTCTAAAACCTCAAAGCAAATGCATTACTCATTGATTGTTTGATTTAATTCATGTATTTAATAGATTGCTTGATCACACAGTGTAACTTTATGAAGTGCATTACTGAACTATGTATGTGTTTGTGAGCTATTCTGTAGCCAATAAACTGCTTTATTAAACTAGTGTTCTGCATTATTAATGATACACCTTCAACATGTAGTTCAACTTCAAAGGATGTGTTGTATTTAGAACACAAGAAAGTTTACAAACGAGAGGAGTCTATTCGGCCCATCTTGCTCGTTTGGTTGTTAGTAGCTTATTGATCCCAGAATCTCATCAAGCAGCTTCTTGAAGGATCCCAGGGTGTCAGCTTCAACAACATTACTGGGGAGTTGATTCCAGACCCTCACGATTCTCTTTGCCTAATCTCTATTTATGACCCCTGATCCTTGTTTCTTTTCTCAAGTTGAAAAAGTCCCCTGGGTTCGACATTGTCAACACCTTTTAGAATTTTGAATGCTTGAATCAGGTCGCCGCGTCGTCTTCTTTGTTCAAGACTGAATAGATTCAATTCTTTTAGCCTGTCTGTATATGACATGCCTTATAAACCGGGGATAATTCTGGTCGCTCTTCTTTGCACTCTTTCAAGAGCAGCAATATACTTTTTGAAGCTCGGTGAGCAGAACTGAACACAATATTCAAGATGAGGTCTTACTAATGCATTGTACAGTTTTAACATTACTTCCCTTGATTTAAATTCAACACTTTTCACAATATATCCGAGCATCTTGTTGGCCTTTTTTATAGCTTCCCCACATTGTCTAGATGAAGACATTTCAGAGTCAACATAAACTCCTCGGTCTTTTTCATAGATTCCTTCTTCAATTTCAGTATCTCCCATATGGTATTTATAATGCACATTTTTATTGCCTGCATGCAGTACCTTACACTTTTCTCTATGAAATCATTATTAAATTAATTAAACCTTGTTTTTTAGGTGTAGTTTTACAATTCTGGAATGGACAAGGTTTACTGTAACATTAATGTACGTAACCATACTATCAGAGCATTAGCACCATGGGGAGCACTCAGTCAGACTGTTGCCCACAGAGCTGGTGCATTGTGGGAAGGATATTTGGATTCAACCGGCCATCTTTGCTGAGGGCGAGTGGGCAAACTTGGAGGAGTTCGGCAAGCGGTTACCACACTTTACCCACGTTTTACCAATACATTTGTGTGACTCCAAATACTTTAAGTTGTGTATTTATTTACATTGTCATACTTTATGGTGTGTAAGGGCTCCCATAGCAGTGGCACCAAGGCTATATATACTGGCTGTGCTGGTGCATAGGGGGCAGTCCAGAGAATCGAATGTGTACTTCACTAGACACCGCAACTCTGCTGGCAGTGAGATAAAATACATTAAGGCTCGAGATTAATAATAGATATTGACCTCCTGTGTGGACACTCGGATCATCTTCCACACAAGGGTGCCTGTGCTGCTATGCAACCCCAGCCTCAGTCCCAGTACACTGTAACCACTGCTGAGCCTGAACTGTTTGATTTGAACTATTCAAAACAGCCAGAAAGACAGCCAAGGAATAAAACCCATAAAAAGCATACTTCAGCTGTGCAGTGCGTTATTACTTCAGCTGTGCAGTGCGTTATTGGATATATATACCTTATATATATATATATATATGATATAGCATATATATATATATCACAGTATCATTGTGTCATACATCTGTCACATGAGTGTCCTGTTCTTAAAGTGCTCCCCTTCCCTCTATACATGTTACTATGAATGCTAATGCCCCTTCACCCCTCCTACCTTGCAAAAGACTGTATTATGCCATCGAACATCTGAAATTCCATACAACAGAAAATTATGCTGGGATATAGACTGAGAGGAACGTTAGTTAGTTCCTCGTACAAGTAAGAAAAACTTGTCGGAAACTGCCAAGACTCTCTACACAGCTGCAAGAGTTCTGCTGTTTTCATCACTTAGAATTACCATCTCCACCAGGACCAAAAGATTGAAACTTTCTTACATCAAATGGGAAAAAACATATAATTCTTATACACAATGAGATATAAGTCATCAAACTAAGTGAAAAGTGTTACTCTCCTTCCTCCTCTTCCGTTTGCTTTTTTAAGAGTGTGTAGTGACTTTTCAAACAGAAAAGCTAAATAACTGGACATCTACCAATCATGTGATTTCACACGTTGGTCAACATCAAAATGCACCAGGGAATGCAATCAGTTTGAAATCCACACCATTTATATTAAACAATATATTTATGTTTTAAAACAGCACATATCGCAAAAAAAAAAAAAAAAATTCACATTGTTTGAACTTGCAACATGAGGTCTTTGAAGAGCACAGGCCTTAGCCCGCTGCACCATTGCACTGTTGTTGAAATGTATTAATTTTTTAAGCTTACATCCATGCCTGACCAGCTTTCACTGAAAACCTGAAGGTTCTGCTTGATTCTATATATTTTCCTATTTCATGTTTGAAAATATCCAATTTCCTTTGTCTGGTAGATTCCATAGAATGGAATTGCACACAAGAGTGGCAATTAGCTTCCTTCTCTGAATCGCTGATAAATTGTAGTTCCTTGCTGTATTAAAAATAAAGGAATAATTTATTAGGTAGAAATAAATAAATAATTTAAATTAATGCATAGAGGAATAAATACATTTAGAAATAAATATTTTTAAATAAATAAATATAGAAATGAATACATGTTTACATTATACATGCATAAATAAATTAATAAATAGCAAGCCAGAAAAATGTCAAATTGATTTGCTGATGATTTAATAATAATAGTTATATAACGAGATACTAGCGATACTTTCCTTGCTGAGTCTGTGGAGTAGTGGTTAGAGCACTGTGCTCCTGACTGGAGGGTCATGAGTTCCATCCCAGGTAAGGAACACACTGCTGCTTTACCTAGATTGGGTGAGTAAAAAACCTGACTGTATAAAATTATTCCCTGGGAATTATCACAACCTTTCTTTCTCATTTCACATTCTAAATTACTTAAGACTATACATTACAGAGACATTTTTCCAGCTTTGGCGGCAGAAAAGTTCTTTATCAAATCTGAGTATAAGAGAAAAGGAAAACACAGCCACAAATGGTAAAATCCACGAGACATTATATAAGATGCCTAATTAAAGCACAAAGTGGTCTAACATTTTCACACACGAGTGCCTATTGTTTCTATATCTCACACCCAGAAGTTTCCAGTTAGGTAGGAATATAAAGGCTATAGATGGCAAATCTTGAGGTGTTCTAATACATTTGCACTCGACCGTACATAATTTGCAGAAGAATAGTACCAGTAGGTCTTAGCTGCAGTATCCTGATACCTCAGCACTGCTTCTGCATTATTCTATAAACAGACAGAAAACAGTGTCAATAACTTTTATTTTTACATTGTGTCTTTACTTGTTGTGTCCACTAGGGGGAGCTGCACCTCTTAGAAGTTATAAGCCCTTTTTCCATCCAATTTTTTTACCATGCTATGCGCACAAACAAATTTGCCCCCAAAACGGTCTGGGAAACTGTTTTATTCGACTTGTTACTCACATGACAAGTTTGCTCTGCAGAGGTGGTTTTAGTTTTTTCTCGCTGCCAAATTGTTTCAACATTTGCATGGAAAACTGTAGCAAGTGTATTTCTGGTCCTAGCGCCATTCCTTATCCTAGTCAAGTGACATCAAACTGTCTAACGTCTAAAGATTAGGAAAATCCAGGGGACCCTGAGTCCCCTCTGACTGTCTGTCCCTCTAGGCTTTCTACAGATATCCAGGAAAGCACTGATTCAATAGGATGAAACTTGGTAAGGACATTCTTTATCGCAAGTTATTGTGCCTGCTTTTCCACTATTGTTAAACTGCCCATATAATACATACACTATGGAGAGGGCAATTTGACTGTGATTTGCCCACCCATGTGCATAGAGTGGGTGTATGTCATGTTAATCTACTTGCTGGGGGATAAGTTTCAATGACATGCTTGTCTCTATTAAACATTCTCTGTTGTCATGGTGCTTGGTTTTTACAAGACGCAGAGTAGCCTTTCCTGTATGCTGTGGTCACAGTTCATCACAGAGCAGAGTGAACCACAATTCACACATTTACTTTTAATCTTTTATAAGAAAGCAGACACTGCAAGCTGTGTAGCGGAACCAGACGTGCAGGTGGTCCTGCTGCTGCTGCTGCTGACCCCTCACTGCAGTGCGGTCAAGGAGATATTGTTTCCTGACTGCAGTCTTATCTTTTCACTATGCATTACAATGCACAGCAGTTTCAACACACCTAAAGCATCCAGAAATAACTTTAAATGCACTGGCCCCTGTGCACGGTTTAGGTGACTGTAGCTGCAACATAATCCCATATTCTGTTCATATACAGGTCTCAGTTTTGAAAGAAATACATTGTAACGACGGACAGACTGGCTGATGTCAATCCAGAGCAGGAGGCAGTATAGAGAGTCCAGACACTGGACATTTATTATAGCAGTCAAATACTTCAGAACATACAGAGCCGAGCTCCACAGCTCCATTCACAGAGTCAGGCACTTCTATTATACAAGCACAGAGCACATTTATTATAGCAGTCAAATACTTCAGAACATACAGAGCCGAGCTCCACAGCTCCATTCACAGAGTCAGGTACTGCACACACATACAGTACATGAGCAAATACACCATTGCACACACATACAGTACATGAGGTCCATCTTATAAATAAATGGAATATTTGTTTCAAATCAACAGGTTAGCAGATTATACTGTTCTCATGTAATCTGAAAGGAGGCTAGAAGTCAAATTTAAGGGAGTTCCTGAGTTCACCATGTAGTGAATCTCCTCCTATCAGCTTTAAACACACAGGGCGACACGATTATTAGTACGTGTTAGTTAGTGTATTAGTCTTTTAATGCAAACCTACAGAGAAATGTTAAACCACAATCCATACCACCCAATCCAGGTTAAAAATAATCTGTAAGGAGTCTAGGAGTCTAAGATAAATGATTAAAGATCTCTCAT
>NW_024474293.1:0-11425 GCF_017654505.1 Polyodon spathula
ACTTGTTTGTAAGGAAACACTTGCAGACTACAGTAACATTTATTCCAGCTTTATTTGTTATCTAAAAACAACATCTGAACTTTTGCTGCGAATGTTCATTCAAGATTAGCTCAGAAACTCAGGGTTGATCTGCTGTCTTGAAACACACGGGAGCCTCTAGTGTCATTAATGCTATTGTGCTATTGCCAGGTTCTGGTATACTCATGGGTTACACTGTGAAATAAGGGGCATTAATTCCAATGTAAGTATATCTGCATTAACATATTTCCTAGCAAGATCATTTGACGTAAGCATCAATTTAATGAATCAGTCAATACTCATATGGGGGGTGTTTTAAATTTATGATGATGTTTTTGTAAGGGTTAAGTATGATTTTTCATTCTTAAACGTTCCCAGTGATTTATCATGCCTGCCCATGCTTCACTCTATATAGCTGCTTTGGTAACTGGTAATTCTATGGGCTAGTTCGTGTTCGTCAGACATTGCTACTGTAGTAAAAATTCTACAAATGCATTCTTCAGCTGGATGGAAACAGCCGTGCGTGATCAAGCTGCTGTTTGTAAGCTTCTTTAAAGGGTTAGTTGGTCATGTGTTTGGCTGGATATCTGTCAAGGTCTTTTGCTTCCTGTTTGCTGTGGTAAAAAGGGCTTTATATGAGGGTAGGGTGTTTCTGATCAAGAGCCACCTTCAAAAATAACCATGTTTTTTTTTATATTGAAGATGTTTCATCTGTTTTCTGCTGAAGGGAATAAGGGCTGTGCTACAGTAGTAATGAAAATAAAGATGGATTTAACCTTTTCAGATGTTTCTCGGTAGTTGTTTTTTATCTATTTAATTTATTTATTTAAGAGATGTTAAATTAAAAAATCAAATTTGGTGGCTAATGCAGCCTTTGCAGTGTTCAGTCACTTGAAAATGTGTTTTGATTGCTGCTCAACTTTTTAATACATAAAAATAAAGATGAATTGTTTCCTCTGGAGCTTCACAAAGAGATCCAATTCCATGGTGTTCTGCTGAAGTGACAAATGACTGACCTACAGTTGCAGGAAAAGGAGAGGTGGCTGAGCTTTCTTGATAGTTTGTGACATTTAGTTAAGTTTATTATTTTCCTGAATTTGACTCACTGGAGTGAAAGACTGTCCTGTCAAGTCACTGCCTGTCCTTGTGTCTTTCAGTGCTGACCACAGTGGCCTGCTTTGGAGACGATACAGGTAAGAGAAAAGTACACTGAAGAGTGAACACAGCCCCCAGTGAAGGGGCTCCAGAGTGAACACAGCCCCCAGTGAAGGGGAAGAACACAGCCCCCAGTGAAGGGGCTCCAGAGTGAACACAGCCCCCAGTGAAGGGGCTCCAGAGTGAACACAGCCCCCAGTGAAGGGGCTGAACACAGCCCCCAGTGAAGCTCCAGAGTGAACACAGCCCCCAGTGAAGGGGCTCCAGAGTGAACACAGCCCCCAGTGAAGGGGCTCCAGAGTGAACACAGCCCAAGGGCTCTCATAGCCTGGCTCTCTGGTCTAGAATTTGTTTTAAACTGGACTACAGGAGGAATATCAAAGTAATACATTATTCAACAGCATATTAGAATATAAAGGCACATATATATATATATATATATATATATATATATATATATATATATATATATATATACATATATATATATATATATATATAGAGTGCAGACAGTAGATTCCAATATAATCCAAGTTTTTATTAAAGTGAAAATGTGCTCGCTTTTATATAGAAATGACAATCCTGGTTGCGAGACGAGGTCAAAAGAAAATACAGTTCACACAGTAATCATATAACAAGAAAAAAAATAACAATGTAAACTAACTGGACGGTAAACCGCTGGTGAATAAGCAATTTGTTGTCCGACACACTTTTCCACTCTTCAGTTTCTTTCCTCTCTCTCCACTTCAACCATCTCCCTTGAACACACAAACTGAAACCTTTTTAACCCCAACTTTATCACTCGCATCTGATCAGCATTTGCCCATTAACTATACAATTAAGCAATTGTGACATTTCTCATCATGCAATGTGTGTGGCTATCTACAGGGTCCTAAAGCCTCCAAATTGATGTTTGGTACATACACATCATCACTATATATATAGAGAGAGAGCAGACAGTAGATTCAAATATAATCCAAGTTTTTATTAAAGAGAAAATGTGCTCGTTTTTATATAGAAATGACAATCCTGGTTGCGAGACGAGGTCAAAAGAAAATACAGTTCAAACAGGATTCATATAACAAGAAAAAAAAAACAATGTAAACTAACTGGACAGTAAACCACTGGTGAATAAGGAATTTGTTACTGGATTAAAATCAGTGGTGAAAGGTGTTAATATATTTTAATCTTGGATAAAAGTTTTGTGCAACATGATTAAAACATAATCCTTGATCTAATCCTTGATCAGCTTCAAAACTCCAGCTCTGTTCAAGGCACTTAGCTGTCAGTTTTCTGTTCGCAACCAAATATATTCAGAATTTCATTCTTGTGTTCCGCCACCTGCTGGTGACTTCATTTCTGCTTAATTTTCTAATATATATTGAAATTCACTTATTACATATATAATAATATATATATATATATATATATATATATATATATATATATATATATATATATATATATATATATATGCATATATATATTGGTGCTGCCCTCTCAAACTGACATGACCAAGATTTTTTGCATCCTGGATAATATTTAACATGGATTAATTTAAATAAGGATTACAATTTAAACCTGGTTTAAACTTTGGTGCAGCATGAATAGAATATAAATCCTGATACAGTGTAATCTTGGTTGATCCAGATTTGTGCAATCGTCGTTATTAAAACCGATATTCTGGCTGCCAGTCTGTGAGAAGACACGCATCTCTCTGGCAAAGCAGACCTGCTCTGTGGTTTGCTGATTTGCAGAATGATCTTTAATTCACTGTCACGTTCTCTCCCTCTGAAGGTGACGGCAAGAATGAACAGATAACAAAAGATGAAGATGAGCAACAGCAGGGTGAGTTCACTTTAAATCCTGTCATATACTTTCCTTTAATAAAAATCCTAAAATAATATACAACGAACTCTGCATTTCTGAATGTTACTGCAATTGCATTTCTAACTATTGCTAATAACCTTGCATAGTATTCGAACCCAGAGCAGACCGAGCTTGCAGAGCTGTGAAAGTCACACCAGAGTTTAAAACGAGCTTCTTATCTGTTTATTGTCATTTTCAGTGATCGTCCACTCTTACCACATCCCTTGTGCCATGCTGCTGTTTAACAAACATTTTCAGAGGGAAAAACTCGCGACTCGTACGCCTTGCCAATAGTGGTGGAGAACAAATGATTTCAAAGAAACACATTAGTATTGGAGCGGTTAATTGGAAGGACAATCATGTTTAATACAAAGTGTTTACTTGCTGTTATTGTTGCTAGCCTTGAGTTTGGTTTATTTACTCTGATCCCTACTATTACTGTGTATATAATGTATATAATGTCTTTTCAGCAGTGGTGATCTGCAGTATATCTGTTGGTCATTTTCATTTTATACCTCTGAGTTTATTTTTTAATTAATGAGTCGTTAGATACATTAGTTGAAACAGTATTCATTACTAATGACATTTGAAAAACAATGTGGGCAAGGGCAGTAAAATGCATTGTTATCCAGCCAGGCACGAGGTATTCTGCTTTATTACAGCAGTTTAGATTCACTTGTGTACCAGTTCTCTGCGCATGGAAACCACATTTTCACAAAAGTTCACTAGATCTACAAACCATTCAATCTGATATGACATTCTGCGAGGGTGCACAACAGCTGCTGTAATGGAAGACAGAAAGAACTGAACATTTATTATTAACCTCACAAAATAACACAAAGGATAAGTGTGAGAAAATGAACAGAACTGTTAATAGGAATGACTCATATTCAGCACGATAACAGGGTCTTAACAGGCTTCAACACAGGATTGCATTGCTTCTAACCTCTAAAGCAACACCACAAAAAAAAAAAAACCCTCCTGTTTCCTTGCTGAGCTTATATATAGCTGGCTATCTTCTGCCCCTCCCTGTAAGCTCACCCAAGTGAGAAGTGTATAACTATTTGCAAATATTTCCTAAACTCATATTGTCCATACTTTACATGCAACTGTATCAAATACATTTGAAAGGCCATTTCAATTAACTTATTTTCCTTTAAGCTTATTAATATTATTACACAGAACATAGTTCTCTTACACTAGTGCTAAACTTTAGCTTCGAACTCAGTGAGGTAGAGCAGGGGACAATAACTTCACACAGGGCCATTTCATCTACCATCACCTCACAAACACAAACAAGCAGAGAATTATCCCTTTCAATCCTTGTAGCTGCTGGTCACTCTCTTTTAAGCAGTGCCAGCCCTGGTAGACTGTGATGAAACAGCAATGTTAGCGCTCGTGGTTTTACTGAGGGTAGAGATTAGCAACTCCCTCACACATTCCTTGAGATGCTTGCTTTTTGTTCACAAACTTCTATTTCTAGTTTCCTGGGTTCATTTATTAATTAAAGTAAAAGAATTGCAATACTTTGTCCTGGAAATGGCCTGTCTGTTATTTATCCTTATTGTATTATACGAGAATGGGTACTCCCTAACCCCCTTTTATCCAGCACTATATTTCACCCCAGAGTACTCTAACAGTGATCAGGGTAAATGTTCTGACCCACATGATAATAATGTCCTACAGTCATTCTACAGTTCCTAATTGTTCTCTGTTTCTCCAGAGCTGCCCCAGACTACACTCACATAAGAACATAAGAACATAAGAAAGTTTACAAACGAGAGGAGGCCATTCGGCCCATCTTGCTCGTTTGGTTGTTAGTAGCTTATTGATCCCAAAATCTCATCAAGCAGCTTCTTGAAGGATCCCAGGGTGTCAGCTTCAACAACATTACTGGGGAGTTGATTCCAGACCCTCACAATTCTCTGTGTAAAAATGTGTCTCCTATTTTCTGTTCTGAATGCCCCTTTTTCTAAACTCCATTTGTGACCCCTGGTCCTTGTTTCTTTTTTCAGGCTAAAAAAGTCCCTTGGGTCGACACTATCAATACCTTTTAGAATTTTGAATGCTTGAATTAGGTCGCCACGTAGTCTTCTTTGTTCAAGACTGAACAGATTCAATTTGTTTAGCCTGTCTGCATATGACATGCCTTTTAAGCCCGGAATAATTCTGGTCGCTCTTCTTTGCACTCTTTCTAGAGCAGCAATATCTTTTTTATAGCGAGGTGACCAGAACTGAACACAATATTCAAGATGAGGTCTTACAAGTGCATTGTACAGTTTTAACATTACTTCCCTTGATTTAAATTCAACACTTTTCACAATGTATCCGAGCATCTTGTTAGCCTTTTTTATAGCTTCCCCACATTGCCTAGATGAAGACATTTCTGAGTCAACAAAAACTCCTAGGTCTTTTTCATAGATTCCTTCTCCAATTTCAATATCTCCCATATGATATTTATAATGTACATTTTTATTTCCTGCGTGCAGTACCTTACACTTTTCTCTATTAAATGTCATTTGCCATGTGTCTGCCCAGTTCTGAATCTTGTCTAGATCATTTTGAATGACCTTTGCTGCTGCAACAGTGTTTGCCACTCCTCCTACTTTTTGTGTCGTCTGCAAATTTAACAAGTTTGCTTACTATACCAGAATCTAAATCATTAATGTAGATTAGGAATAGCAGAGGACCTAATACTGATCCCTGTGGTACACCGCTGGTTACCACACTCCATTCTGAGGTTTTTCCTCTAATCAGTACTTTCTGTTTTCTACATGTTAACCACTCCCTAATCCATGTACATGTGTTTCCTTGAATCCCAACTGCGTTCAGTTTGAGAATTAATCTTTTGTGCGGGACTTTGTCAAAAGCTTTCTGGAAATCTAAATAAACCATGTCATATGCTTTGCAATTATCCATTATCGATGTTGCATCCTCAAAAAAATCAAGCAAGTTAGTTAGACACGATCTCCCTTTCCTAAAACCATGTTGACTGTCTCCCAGTACCCTGTTACCATATAGGTAATTTTCCATTTTGGATCTTATTATAGTTTCCATAAGTTTGCATATAATAGAAGTCAGGCTTACTGGTCTGTAGTTACCTGGTTCAGTTTTGTTTCCCTTTTTGTGGATCGGTATTACGTTTGCAATTTTCCAGTCTGTCGGTACCACCCCTGTGTCAAGAGACTGCTGCATGATCTTGGTTAGCGGTTTGTAAATTACTTCTTTCATTTCTTTGAGTACTACTGGGAGGATCTCATCCGGCCCAGGGGATTTGTTTATTTTAAGAGCTCCTAGTCCCTTTAAAACTTCTGCCTCAGTTATGCTAAAGTTATTTAAAACTGGACAGGAACTGGATGACATGTGGGGCATGTTGTCAGTATCTTCCTTCGTAAAAACTTGTGAAAAGTAATCATTTAACATATTTGCTATTTTTTTTTCTTCCTCTACGATTTTGCCATTTGTATCTCTTAAACATTTAATCTCCTCTTTGAATGTTCTCTTGCTGTTGTAATATTGGAAAAACATTTTGGAATTGGTTTTAGCTCCCTTAGCAATGTTTATTTCTATTTCTCTCTTGGCCTTTCTAACTTCCTTTTTGACTTGCGTTTGCAGTTCTGTGTACTCTTTCTGCGTACTTTCTTTATGGTCCTTTTTTAATGCTCTGTAAAGTGCCTTTTTTCGCTGAATATTTTTTTTAATTGATCTATTAAACCATTTTGGCAATTTAGTTTTACATTTAGATTTGTCTACTTTAGGGATGTAATTGTTTTGCGCCTCTAGTACTACATTTTTGAAGAACAACCATCCTTCTTCTGTGGGTGTTTTCTCTATTTTACTCCAATCTACTTCTGTTAGTCTCTGTTTCATGCCTTCATAGTTTGCTTTTCTAAAATTGTAATCCTTAGCTTTAGTCTTTACTTTTGGGGATTTAAAAAACACTTCAAATGAGACCATGTTGTGGTCTGAGTTTGTGGGTGTGCCAGTTCCTCCTTTGCTACACACATTTCTAATGTCATTGTATAACAGATTATTGTGCTCACCGTCTGAATCTGGCGGTCTATAGCATGCTCCTATTATTATGCCTTTTGAATTTTTGTCTGTTATTCTGACCCATATTGATTCGGTTTTATTTTCTTTGTCCAGGTTTAACACCTGGGCTTCAAGACTGTTTCTTATGTATAGCGCTACCCCTCCTCCTCTTCTGTCCTGCCTGTCTTTCCTATACAGTGTATACCCACAAATATTATATTCGTCCCCATCACTCTCAGATAATCACGTTTCTGTAACACCTATCACATCATAGTTACCTATTAGTGCAGTAGCTTCAAGTTCTAGAATTTTGTTTCTGATACTTCTAGCATTTAGATAAATACATTTAATGGTTGTCTTACCTGAGTTGTTGTTCTTGTTTTGATGCGGTCTCCCTTCTGTTTTTTTGTTGATTTCTCCCCCCTTCCTTTCTAGTTTAAATGCTTCCGAACCTGCTCGAGGATCTTTTCTCCGAGTAGACTAGTTCCCTTGTTATTTAAATGCAGTCCATCCCGTCTATACAGATGGTCCTCGTTGTAGAATGTGGTCCAATGATCAAGATAGGTGAAGCCTTCCTGTGTGCACCATGTCTTCAGCCATTCGTTTTGATTAATTATTTCCAGCTGTCCATATGGTCCTTTGCAGGGTGCGGGTAGTATACCAGAAAATACCACAGTTTTGGTTTTCTCTTTTAATTTCCTTCCTAGCTCTCTGAATTTGTTTTGCAGGGATTTTGGTCTGTCTCTTCCAATGTTGTTTGTACCGATGTGGACGACTACTACCGGGTCGTCTCCTGTTCGTTCTAGGAGCCTGTCCACGTTCTCAGTGATGTGCTTGACCGAGGCTCCCGGAAGGCAGCACACTGTTGTAGTAAGGGGGTCCAAACTGCGAACTGAACTTGCTGTGTTTCTCAATATGGAGTCCCCAACAATCATGACCTCCCTTCTTTTTGCTGTCTGGTCACCACTGTCAATAGGGTCCTGGATGTTGTTCCTTTCATTCTCTTGTTGTTGGTTCTGCTCATCAAAATTCTGAAGTGACTCAAATTTGTTGGTTGTTTTGATTTCTGGTGGTTGTGTTTGACGAAGTTTCTTTTTTTCCCTGCTTCTGCCTACCTGAACCCAGCTGTTCTGACCTTCTATCTCCCTGGTGGCTTTCAGTCTGTTAGGGGTGATGCAGACTTCCATGAATTGTGGTTGTGCCAGTTCCTCAAGATCCTGTTGCTGTCTCACTTCTTCCAGCTCCATTTCTAGCATACTTACTAGTTTATGCAAATCCTGGATCGCGCGGCACTTTACGCACACTTGGTTTAGCTCCGCTGGGTTTTCTCGGATTTCCCACATCAAGCAGGTGTCACAGATTACTGGCTTGAAGACCATGTTGAAGTTTTTTTTTTTTTTTTTTTGAAGTTTAGTTTTCTTCTGCAGCCGTCAACCTGCTTTCAAACTGCTTCGAAACTGCGCTGTACTTTTCCACGCCTGTACTTCTCTCACTCGCTGTCGCTGGGAAGACTGCCTCATTTAACTGCGTTGTTCTGCTGTGCTGTTGGCTCCTCCCCTCGCCCGTGTCTCAAAACGGCGCTGAATTTGAATCAGCTGCTCCGAGTTTCAGCTTGTTTGTTATCAGAAAAACACACGCGGCTGTTTGACTTTGAGCTGCTGCTGTGTTTCCCCAATGTCCTCTGTTTTCTGATTAAAGCAATTCAAGATGCAATTTCTCCTTTCTGCTTCTAAACTGCTCTGTACTTTTCCACGCCTGTACTTCTCCCACTCGCTGTCGCTTCCACTCACTGTCGCTGGGAAGACACCCTGGAGCCTCCACTCCCAGAGATATTCACCAGGGAGGCAGTCACTCTGAGGTGTGGGGTTCAGGGGGGTTCTGCTGGCTGGAAATATCTCTGGTTCAAAGACAGTGAGGACATTCCAGTGCTCCAGACTGCTGGCCGCAGTATAACTGATGACAGCTACACCATCACTGCAGCTGCTGTATCTGACCAGGGCCAGTACTGGTGTCGAGGACAAAGAGGAGATGAGCCACTCTCCTCACAGCTCAGTGATAAAGTGATTTTAAAGATAACTGGTGTGATTGTTACAAACCCAACTACACTCAACAGTGCTCAATCAATAGGAGCGAGTGTTAAAACACAGTGCAGTTTAATATTATATCATTGTTACAGTTTCACAAATGTTCAATTTGTATCCCAGAGATTTTCTTGCTTCCAGCAGGAGTGACAGTCTTGAGTCAGGTACTGCTCTCCGTGAGTCTGTCATTTCAAACACTCTGAATTCTAACATTCTGATCCTCTCCTCTACTGTAGACCTTACCTTCTGCTTCCTCTTCCTCCTTTTATCTCTCCATCTCAGTATCCATTGATAGCCACTCTCTGTCCATCCCCTTCTGCTGAAAAGCTAGGTGTTATTCTTGACCCCCTCCCTCTCCTTCTCTCAACACATCTCTTTCCTGATGCACACTTGCTGCTTTTTTCTTAGCAACATCACCCAGATTCATCCTTTTCTCACTACTTATTCCACCCAACCCCTGTTCCAAGCTTATATTATCCAGATTGGACTACTGTAACCCTCTTCCTGCTGGTCTCCCTGCTTCAGCAATCGCCCCTTTCACCTCATTCAAAATTCTGCTGCTTGTCTTGTATTCTCCCAGCCTCGCTATTCTCAAGCTACCCCTCTGCATCGCACCCTCTACTGGCTACCTAGCTCTGCTTGCATTCAATTCAAGACCCTTCTTCTTGTCTACCGCTCTCTTCATCACAACGGCCCCTCCTACCTCTAGTCCCTCATGTCTTCCTACACCCCCCTCTCCCCCTCTCAGCTCCTTTAGTGCCGAGAAGTCATGCCTTCCCTCCTCTCTCCATTCTCCGGTGCCCGATCCTTCTCTTCCCTCGCCCCTCTGTGGTGGAACCAACTACCGGAGACCTTCAGGACTGCTCTGTCTCTCATTGTCTTCCACCGTCTCCTCAAGACCCATCTGTTTAGATCCAACTTGTAGATCTCTTGCTTGACCCATCCTGCTATGCACTGGACTTCCCTGCCCTACACACCACGTTACTGGATCCTCAGCTAACACACTGTCCTTTCACTATTGTTCTACTAATATGTCACTGTAGAGATAACTTGTTGTAATCATAACTTATTGCGTCCTAGTTCAAATTATATTTTAATATTATTTGCACTGTAAACGATACTGTATTATATTGCTTGCATTGTAATCCTGTACTGCCCTTCTACACCTGGATACCTGCCAAATAAATACATAATATTAATAATAATAAGAATAAGAATAAGAATAAGAATAAGAATAAACCAGACGGGGCGCTCTGCCTCCTAACTGTCTTCCTACCTGAGTGCTGTGTGCCCATCGAACTCTAAACCAAGCGATGCTCTCACACTAACAGTATCAGGTAAGTGCAAAGACTGTGAATTCTAACATTCTGATCCTCTCCTCTATTGTAGACCTCAGACAGGGCACCATGTCTCCCTACTGCCTTCCTACCTGAGTGCTGTGTGCCCCTGCCTCCTCTCTTTCTCCCTGCATTTTCACCACAAACACACTGAGAGAGTTCCCCTGTTTCCTCCTCTCCTCCACCCTTCCTTCCATCTCATCAGTGTGAGTGCTGTCGGCCCCTCCGTTCCATTTCTGTCTCCTTCACACACTGAGAGGATTCCTCAATCTACACTGAACTGTTCCTGCCTTCTCATCAGTGAGACTGAGTACCCCCTCTCTGTCTCCCTCTATCCTTTCACAAACACACACTGGGAAGGTATTCCATGTCCCTCTGAGATACACATGCACATGGAAAGTATCTACAACAGTTACATAATAACAAGTGGTTTTAAAGTTTGCACTATTACAGAATCTAGTGGGTAATGTTTTTTTTGAATGTAAGATGGAAATGTGCACCTAATGCTGTTGTCTCCTTTATTTCAGTGGGCACTCCGACGTCTGTGCTGTCCCAGGAGCCTGCAGGAGAGATATTCGAAGGAGACAATGTCAACCTGAGCTGCTCTGTTCAGCCATATTCTACTGGCTGGAGATATCTCTGGTCCAAAGACAGGCAGAGAGCTATAGCACCCCAGACTAAGAGCAGCAGTGGAAGTGGATCCAGATACACAATCAGTGCTGCTGTTGTGTCTCACAGTGGAGAGTACCGTTGTCGTGCTGAAAGGGGGAGCAAACCGTTTTACTCACAATACAGCAGTGCTGTCAGTTTACAAGTATCAGGTGAGTAACTGAACTGAGTGTGATGAGGAATCTTTTGGTCAAACCCAATTGTTAATATTATAGACAGCAGAACAGGAGAGAGCACATGAAGCCATGACTGGTGTGGTGTACA
>NW_024474294.1:0-5416 GCF_017654505.1 Polyodon spathula
TTTTCTTTCCAGCCTTTTCTGAACTATGTATTTTCCTCAAAGAGCAAGTACCCAGTCTTCCTTCAATAAATCTGATGGTAGAGCGGAGCACTAAATGGCAACAAATGTCTGAAACAACAACATCATCATCATTCTTCTTCTTCTTCTTCTTCTTCTTCTTCTTCTTCTTCTTCAAATAAAAGAATATTTTTTACCTTGCTCTCTGCAGCCACATGTCATACTTGGTCAAGTGTTGTGAGCTAGCTTAAATGGTAGAGCGTTTGTTTTGAATGCGAGAAGTAGCGGGATCGATGCCCTTATTCTCCGTTGCATGCTTTTTCTTTCCAGCCTTTTCTGAACTATCTATGTAACTAAGGACGATACTTTTTTTTTTAACCTGCTTTAACTGGTAATGAGGGACAAAAAGAAGGAATGAAACCTAAGGCAACAACTGTCTGAAATGGCAACAAATGTCTGAAACAACAACAGGATCATCATCTTCTTCTTCTTCTTCTTCTTCTTCTTCTTCTTCTCAATGCTTCTTTCTTCATCATCTTTCTTCTTGAAATAGCTTAAATTCTTCTTCTTCTTCTTCTTCTTCTTCTTCTTCTTCTTCTTCAAATAAAAGAATATTTTTTACCTTGCTCTCTGCAGCCACATGTCATACTTGGTCAAGTGTTGTGAGCTAGCTTAAATGGTAGAGCGTTTTTTTTGAATGCGAGAAGTAGCGGGATCGATGCCCTTATTCTCCGTTGCATGCTTTTTCTTTCCAGCCTTTTCTGAACTATCTATGTAACTAAGGACGATACTTTTTTTTTAACCTGCTTTAACTGGTAATGAGGGACAAAAAGAAGGAATGAAACCTAAGGCAACAACTGTCTGAAAGGGCAACAACATGGAAAATGTTCAAGCTGGTCTTATTTGAGTTTCATTCCAACAGATGTAAAATAGTATATAGCCAAAAAGAGCAGCTGCCCCCTCTGAGGATCGAACTCAGGACCTTCAGATTATGAGACTGACGCGCTACCTACTGCGCTAAGGAGGCAGAGACACTTTGAAGTTGCCGTATATCAATGCTGTCTTTCAAATTTCAAAAGCTCAGGGAAAATACGCATAGAAGAAAAGTCGTGAGCCAGGCGGAAGTCGAACCTACAATCTTCTGATCTGAGGTCAGACTATCAATTGAAACAACAACATCATCATCAACATCAGTGTCAAATAAGAGAATATTTATCATCTGGCTCTGGGTAGCCACATGTCATACCTGCTCAAGTGTGGGGGAATTAGCTCAAATGGTAGAGCCTTCGTTTAGCATGTGAGAAGAAGCGGGCTCGATGACCTTATTCTCCATTGCATGCTTTTTCTTTCCAGCCTTTTCTGAACTATGTATTTTCCTCAAAGAGCAAGTACCCAGTCTTCCTTCAATAAATCTGCTGGTAGAGCGGCATTCTTAGATCGCTTGTTAACTTCTGTTCGAAGGACGATTCTTTTTTTTTAACCAGCTTTAACTGGTTGTTAACTTCTGAAACAACAACATCATCTTCTTCTTCTTCTTCTTCTTCTTCTTCTTCTTCTTCTTCTTCTTTTCTTCTTCTTCTTCTTCAATAAAAAAATATTTTTTACCTTGCTCTCTGCATCCACATGCTCGAAGGACGATACTTTTTTTTTAACCTATCTTTAACTGGTAATGAGGGACAAAAAGAAGGAATGAAACCTAAGGCAACAACTGTCTGAAATGGCAACAAATGTCTGAAACAACAACATCATCTTCTTCTTCTTCTTCTTCTTCTTCTTCTTCTTCTTCTTCTTCTTCTTCTTCAAATAAAAGAATATTTTTTACCTTGCTCTCTGCAGCCACATGTCATACTTGGTCAAGTGTTGTGAGCTAGCTTAAATGGTAGAGCGTTTGTTTTGAATGCGAGAAGTAGCGGGATCGATGCCCTTATTCTCCGTTGCATGCTTTTTCTTTCCAGCCTTTTCTGAACTATCTATGTAACTAAGGACGATACTTTTTTTTTAACCTGCTTTAACTGGTAATGAGGGACAAAAAGAAGGAATGAAACCTAAGGCAACAACTGTCTGAAATGGCAACAAATGTCTGAAAATGTTCAAGCTGGTCTTATTTGAGTTTCTTTCCAACAGATTCTTCTTCTTATATAGCCAAAAAGAGCAGCTGCCCCCTGTCAGGATCGGTCAACTCAGTGAGCTTCAGATTAAATGACTGACGCGCTACCTTTGACTGCGAGAAGGAGGCAGAGACACTTTGAAGTTGCCGTATATCAATGCTGTCTTTCAAATTTCAAAAGCTCAGGGAAAATTTTTTTAGAAGAAAAGTCGTGAGCCAGGCGGAAGTCGAACCTACAATCTTCTGATCTGAGGTCAGACTATCAATTGAAACAACAACATCATCATCAACATCAGTGTCAAATAAGAGAATATTTATCATCTGGCTCTGGGCAGCCAGCCACATGTCATACCTGTTTAGCTCAAGCGGGCTCGTTATTCTCCATTGCATGCTTTTTCTTTCCAGAACTATCTATGTAACTAGCTCAAATGGTAGAGCCTTTTTTTTTAATGTGAGAAGTAGCGGGATCGATGACCTTATTCTCCATTGCATGCTTTTTCTTTCCAGCCTTTTCTGAACTATCTATGTAACTAAGGAGCCGATACTTTTTGTAACTAAGGACGGTACTTTTTTTTTTTAACTGCTTTAACTGGTAATGAGGGACAAAAAGAAGGAATGAAACCTAAGGCAACAACTGTCTGAAATGGCAACAAATGTCTTCTTCTTCAACATCATCTTCTTCTTCTTCTTCTTCTTCTTCTTCTTCTTCTTCTTCAAATAAAAGAATATTTTTTACCTTGCTCTCTGCAGCCACATGTCATACTTGGTCAAGTGTTGTGAGCTAGCTTAAATGGTAGAGCGTTTGTTTTGAATGCGAGAAGTAGCGGGATCGATGCCCTTATTCTCCGTTGCATGCTTTTTCTTTCCAGCCTTTTCTGAACTATCTATGTAACTAAGGACGATACTTTTTTTTTTTAACCTGCTTTAACTGGTAATGAGGGACAAAAAGAAGGAATGAAACCTAAGGCAACAACTGTCTGAAAGGGCAACAACATGGAAAATGTTCAAGCTGGTCTTATTTGAGTTTCATTCCAACAGATGTAAAATAGTATATAGCCAAAAAGAGCAGCTGCCCCCTCTGAGGATCGAACTCAGGACCTTCAGATTATGAGACTGACGCGCTACCTACTGCGCTAAGGAGGCAGAGACACTTTGAAGTTGCCGTATATCAATGCTGTCTTTCAAATTTCAAAAGCTCAGGGAAAATACGCATAGAAGAAAAGTCGTGAGCCAGGCGGAAGTCGAACCTACAATCTTCTGATCTGAGGTCAGACTATCAATTGAAACAACAACATCATCATCAACATCAGTGTCAAATAAGAGAATATTTATCATCTGGCTCTGGGTAGCCACATGTCATACCTGCTCAAGTGTGGGGGAATTAGCTCAAATGGTAGAGCCTTCGTTTAGCATGTGAGAAGAAGCGGGCTCGATGACCTTATTCTCCATTGCATGCTTTTTCTTTCCAGCCTTTTCTGAACTATGTATTTGAAACTCAAAGAGCAAGTTTTCTTCCTTCAATAAATCTCTGGTAGAGCGGTATTTTCCTCAAAGAGCACTGTAGTTAAACTGTCTGAGGATAGACTATCAATTGAGAACATTTTTCATTGGCTTTCTTAGCCACATCATACTTGTTAACTTCTTTTTTTTGAATCGAAGGACGGTACTTTTTTTTTTAACCTGCTTTAACTGGTAATGAGGGACAAAAAGAAGGAATGAAACCTAAGGCAACAACTGTCTGAAATGGCAACAAATGTCTGAAACAACAACATCATCATTCTTCTTCTTCTTCTTCTTTCTTCTTCTTCTTCTGAACGATGTATTTTCCTCAAAGAGCAACGTACCCGTCTTCCTGCAATAAAATCTGAGGTAGAGCGGAGCACTGTGTAAAAAAAAATGGGTGGCATTCTGAGATCGTTGTTAACTCTGGCTCGAAGGACGTACTTTTTTTTTTTACAGTTAACTGGTAATGGAACAAAAAGAGTAATTTGAAAACTAAGGCAACAACTGTCGAAATGGAAAAAAATGTCTTGAAAAAATCTCTTCTTCTTCTTCAAATAAAAGAATATTTTTTACCTTGCTCTCTGCAGCCACATGTCATACTTGGTCAAGTGTTGTGAGCTAGCTTAAATGGTAGAGCGTTTTTTTTGAATGCGAGAAGTAGCGGGATCGATGCCCTTATTCTCCGTTGCATGCTTTTTCTTTCCAGCCTTTTCTGAACTATCTATGTAACTAAGGACGATACTTTTTTTTTAACCTGCTTTAACTGGTAATGAGGGACAAAAAGAAGGAATGAAACCTAAGGCAACAACTGTCTGAAAGGGCAACAACATGGAAAATGTTCAAGCTGGTCTTATTTGAGTTTCATTCCAACAGATGTAAAATAGTATATAGCCAAAAAGAGCAGCTGCCCCCTCTGAGGATCGAACTCAGGACCTTCAGATTATGAGACTGACGCGCTACCTACTGCGCTAAGGAGGCAGAGACACTTTGACGTTGCCGTATATCAAAGCTGTCTTTCAAATTTCAAAAGCTCAGGGAAAATACGCATAGAAGAAAAGTCGTGAGCCAGGCGGAAGTCGAACCTACAATCTTCTGATCTGAGGTCAGACTATCAATTGAAACAACAACATCATCATCAACATCAGTGTCAAATAAGAGAATATTTATCATCTGGCTCTGGGTAGCCACATGTCATACCTGCTCAAGTGTGGGGGAATTAGCTCAAATGGTAGAGCCTTCGTTTAGCATGTGAGAAGAAGCGGGCTCGATGACCTTATTCTCCATTGCATGCTTTTTCTTTCCAGCCTTTTCTGAACTATCTATGTAACTAAGGACGATACTTTTTTTTTAACCTGCTTTAACTGGTAATGAGGGACAAAAAGAAGGAATGAAACCTAAGGCAACAACTGTCTGAAATGGCAACAAATGTCGGAAACAACAACATCATCTTCTTCTTCTTCTTCTTCTTCTTCTTCTTCTTCTTCTTCAAAAAATAAAAGAATATTTTTTACCTTGCTCTCTGCAGCCACATGTCATACTTGGTCAAGTGTTGTGAGCTAGCTTAAATGGTAGAGCGTTTGTTTTGAATGCGAGAAGTAGCGGGATCGATGCCCTTATTCTCCGTTGCATGCTTTTTCTTTCCAGCCTTTTCTGAACTATCTATGTAACTAAGGACGATACTTTTTTTTTTTAACCTGCTTTAACTGGTAATGAGGGACAAAAAGAAGGAATGAAACCTAAGGCAACAACTGTCTGAAATGGCAACAACTGTCTGAAACAACATCATCATCATCATCTTCTTCTTCTTCA
>NW_024474295.1:0-5000 GCF_017654505.1 Polyodon spathula
GTAATAAAAAAAATAAATCAATTATTAGTAATTATTATTATTTTCTTAGACTTATCCAGAGTGATAGTGGTTGCGACTTATCCAGAGTGACAGAGTGGCGTGAATTGACGTATCTTATACCCTTCACATGACACATTAGTATGAATCTCACACGTAGTGAATAGACACATAATATATTTTTACAAAAAGCATCAAAAATGGTTTGATGCATTTTAGATCATAACTGACCTATAGTACTCTGCTATAAAAAACAAAAACAAAATACATATGGCCAATGGATTGAGAAAATATGTAACTCAACCTCAATATTTATGCAATTAGTTAAACAGCATATCATTTTAAATAGCCTACCATTTTATTTCTTTATTTTTTAAATGTATTTAATAAAACTAATTTAATGCAACTCATGAATACCATTAGGCCTACATATATTTATGCAACTTCATTTTAGTATAATTCCTTAATGTAGTCAAATGATCATTATAGCACTTTCTTGTTTTTTGGCGTTTTTTCTTTTGTTAAAATGCTTGCTATAGCTATGTAATCGATTGGTCAGTTTTAAGGTGAGCAAGTTTTGTCTTGGTCCGGCTTTTACCCGTTCCCTTATCCTCAGCTTTGTATAAATACCTCTTGCTGTGTTTGCAAATCTAACCGCAACTATTCTGCAGCAGAATGCCCTACGGGACCTATGAGATACTAAACACACCTATTTCTAAACGCTGTGCAATAATTGCATTAACTCAGTCTCTTAACTACAATAAAAATAAACTCTCTCTTACTACAATACGCAAATCTAAATAATGGATTAGTGTTGCAAATGTGTACAATGATTTGTGTTCCTTCACACGATTTGTTATCCTAACTTAATGAGAGGTGGGTATCTAATATCATTAAATCTATTAATAAAATCTAACAGTCTAACCATTCATTTGTGATAGCTAAACAATCAATGAAAATTACTAAGATGTATAAGAGACAGTTGTTAAAATCCACATTTTTTTTTACACTTTTGTCATGTTAATGATGAGGTTAATGAGAGAATGTCTGAGGTAAATTATGTATTTATTTTAATAATTGATTATTAAACCAAGGACTGAATTAAAAAAAAAAAAAAAAAAAAAAAAAAAAAAGCTTTGGTTAAAATTTTTCCAGAAAGCAGTGAATGAAATCAATACAATCTATTATAATATTTAATACCGTATTTAATAAATATGTTGTCACAGTTCCAATTTTAATATTATATTTCTATTAAATCTGAGGTAAATTTAAGACGGTCACTGCCAGCTTAAACATTAAGTTAACAAATCACTACTGTGTGTCTTTATTTTTTGAGTAAATGCCAAAAATATTTTTCATTTGTTAGCCTTTTTATTTCTAATGATGTACTTTTAAAATATATTTTAGTTTGTTTAAGTAGCTGGTCATCTGACTGAAACTAAGTTTGAAACGACTGCTTACCTTTTTTGTTATCTTTGTTAGTTTTTATTTTTTATTTTTTAGAGCTATCAGTTAGACTAACTATAAAGTTAAAATGTTAGTATACTATGCTATATATTTAACTATAATTTCCATAAGTCAACGCACGTTTCTAAAGTCGATTTAGTCAGTTAGCCTATCAGGTATATGTAATGACGTTTCATTTTTATATTTTTTTTAATTGTTTAATATAAAAATCGTGGAAATGTCTTTGTCATTTACCCGAGTGAAAATGACAGTCTTCTCAGTCTTTCAGTTGGTGGTTATTTTGAATGACGGCTGTTTTAAATTTATCTCAGACTTCACTCGCGCCAGTACAGTAACCATACCAGCAGCTTGGTCGTTAGTATCGTGACGTAAACGGAGACGCCTTATGCAAATACGCTGCAAAAGTGGTACATCACGTTCCCAAGACAACGGGACCTCGGTTTCTCAACAAAGCCTCTGATCTAAGTTGTAATTACGTATAAATGTTATTTATTGATTACATTGAAAACTCTCTATGGTAGCGTGTTGCCCCCAAAACAAGCTAGTAATTAAAAAAACGAAAATAAGGAACACTAGTACGAGTCACAATATCCTACACGATATTCATCAATGATTATACACCAATTCGCTATTTCCAACACTGTTTCTAAAAAGATTAAAGGTTATTACTGTATTACTGTTCTTCTCTTCCATTTCATATCGGGTAATGTTAATGTCGATTTTTTTACTAGTAATTAAAAACGAAAATACGGAACCCTACAAGTCGCAGTATCCTACACTGTCTAACTTGTATTTAGTTTACACACTCATGCTAGCCTGCACTACCAAACAAAAATACTGTCAGTGCCATTGAAAGAAACATTGATGACTTGACCGGAATTTATAATATATAAATAATAGTTTCTCAAATAAATGTTTTAAACTGCAATAAATGTCATGTCGTTCTCTCTCCTCCCCCTCTTTACTCCCTTGCTGTGACTGCGGTGATGGAAAATGACAGTGATGCACAATGTGGATCCACAAACAGGTAAATGACCACAACTTCCCACTGAATAAACAACAACTGCACCACTGTTATTTTTACAAATAGAGGAGTGTTCCACGTTGTCACTTTTTTAACCAATTTTAACTGATTATATATAATATACTAATATCTCACTATAATTTATCCTATATATTTTAATAATTATATATAATATATACGATACTAGGTATCTTAACAGGTTACTTCATCAACTAGGCTACCTATATTTTATGAAAACTGTCCCATGTTGTTGTCAGAAGTTCTCAACACATCACTATTTCTTACTCCGTTGAAGCACACACATAGAAAGTTATAAGTCATTTACTGTATTAAAGCTTATCTTATTTAGTTTGGTATTTTACTGACAGTAAGTAAAAACCGATTTTTTCAAAGTACAACCTGGTTTTAAACGTGTCTCCTACATTCCCATATATCCCTATTATATATATATATATATATATATATATATATATAGATATATATATATATGTATAACAGTGAAATATGCAAAACAGTTCTTATAGTGCGTTGCCACGGCACTGTATGCAGATTAATCGTGGCTACATCTCATTCTCACTGGACAAAACATAGAAAAGTGAATTCATGTGTCAATGATCATGTACATGAGATTTTTCAAGAAGCCACTTGTATTGATGATGATTGAAGATCTTACAAATCCTGTCATTTCAACTAGTCCCAATACTAATTATTATCAATCTGATGAACATGTTCAGTGCGATGACAGAGGTTTTTTTTTTTTTTTTTTTTATCTGATGATTCAGGTAGCAGGGAGTGTCAAATTAACCCAGATATGGATTCAGAGAGTTTGTATGACTGTGAAAATGTATCACAATTTTCAACATTAGGAAATAGTCAAACAAACCAAGAAGAAATCTCAAACAAACTTCAGCACTGGGCAAAGAAATAGAACATTTCCTTAGTGGCTTTGACATCAGTTCTGGGCATTTTGAAAACCATATTTCTTGCTTTCCCAAAAGATGCAAGAGCACTGCTCGGCACCAACCTATGCAAACACAATTAAAGTAGGTGGAGGAGAACACTATAACTTTAGACTGAAAAGAGTATTGCAAGCAAAATTAAATGATATGACAGGCTGACCTGAGAATAGTTGCCTCTCTGTGCAAATCAACATTGACTGCATTCCACTTTTTAAAAGCTCCAAACTCCAATTCTTGGATTACTTGAATGCAATGACTCCAAATCTCCCTTCATTATTGGTTTGTTCTGTGGCACAAGCAAACCCGATAGTTCTCATGATTATTTGAAGGAATTTGTCACTAAATTATCTCAGTTGAAACATGATGGTCTCAGTCACAGCGGTGTACATTTCCAAGTTACAGTGTCAGTATATATATGTGAAGCACCAGCTTGGGCATTTGTGAAAAATGTCAAATCACATAATGGTTATTCAGGGTGTGATAAATGTACCCAGAGTGGTGAATGACATATCCTGAGACAGATGCATGACTTTGCCCTGATCAACACTTCAAGGCAATGACTGATGAGGAACATCACTTGAGTTCAAGCACATTGATTGGTGTAGCAAAAATGGTCTCTCAATTTACAATTGACTAGATGCACTTGTGCTGTGTGGGCATTGCAAAGACATTATTAAAGACATGACTTCACTCCCGCATTGTTAATACCATCTCCAGTGATCTCAAAATGCTTCGTTTTTTATACCAATGGAGTTTGTGAGAAAACCTTGATTTTTGACTGAGCTAGATAGGTGGAAAGCCACAGAATTATGTCTGTTCCTTTTATACACAGGGCTCGTAGTCTTGAGGGGTTTGATTCAAAATGGAATGTATGACAATGTCATGCTTTTATCAGTGGCTATGTTAGTGTTACTTGTCTCACCAACAATGATTGATTTTGCTTATGAACTTCTTGTGTCTTTTGAGAAGCATTTTGGTAAATTGTATGGGAAAGATGAACTTGTCTACAACATTCACCAGTTACTCCATTTGACTAGAGAGATTAAATTATTTGGACTTCTGGATAATATATCTGCCTTTCAATTGAAAATTTAATTGGCCAAGTGAAAAAACTGGTGCGCAAGCCATCTCAAGCATTATAGTAAGTTATTCAAAGACTATCTGAGATGCCAACAGCAAATCAACCAAAAAAAGCACTAGTTGAATTGAACAAAGTTCATCACAATGGCCCTGTGCTACCATACTTTCCAAATGCTGTGCAGTACAAGGAGATGTGTATAAAAAAGTGTTCAATGACTGTTGAGAAAGGAAACAATTGTATACAGATCGGAGATAACATTGCTATTGTGAAAAAAAACAATGATACAATCTTTATCCTTCATCAGAAATTTCATCATAAGGAGGACTTCTACATATATCCCTGTTGCTCTACTGTTCTTGGCATTGAACAGGATTGGAAACATTACAGCTGATAATTGATAACTGAAAATGTTATTATTGTTTTTGTTTTTTATAGCAGAGTACTGTAGGTCAGTTACGATCTCACCTGCATC
>NW_024474296.1:0-1000 GCF_017654505.1 Polyodon spathula
AAACCATTTTTTGACGCTTTTTGTAAAAATATATTATTTATCTAAACATTACGTGTGATATTTATACTAATATGTCGTGTGAAGGGTATAAGAGACGTCAATTCGCGTTTGAGCAGTCAGAATCGCTCTTTGCTTCGTGATCCTTGCGTCTAAACTGCGTGTTATGATATTTATGTTGTTTCTGTATTTTTGTGCTTAAACTGTGATATTTTGTAACCACTGTCACTCTGGATAAGTCTAAGAAAATAATAATAATTACTACTAATTGATTTACTTTTTCCTGGATAAATTATACTTTCAACATAATTTGGACATGATTGGGAGAGGATCAAAGGTTGCTGCAACCACACAATAGTGAAAATTCTCTTAATTGAAATTAAAAAAAATATCTCTGTAATACTTGGTCAGTGTTTTTGTTATTTCAATGAGCAAATTGATAATTGAATCAACATCGGATTTCAACATTGAATCAATATCAGCATTGGTTAAACATGGAACATTTGAAATTTGAAAGACAGCATTGATAAACGGCAACCCCAAAGCGTCTTTGCCTCCTTAGCACAGTAGGTAGCATGTCAGCCTTATAATCTGAAGGTCCTGAGTTTCTCAGAGGTGGCAGCTCCTCTTTTTTGCTATACACTATTTTACATCTGTTGGAATGAAACTCAAATAAGACCAGCTTGAATATTTTCCAACCATTTATTAAAGGAAAAGCACAGAGAATTTGGGCATCGATCCCGCTACGTCTCGCATGCAACGCAAGCGCTCCACCATTTAAGCTAATTCACAACACTTGACCAAGTACGACACGCGGCTGCACAGAGCAAGGGCAAAAAATGTTCTCTTATTTTTATGACTTTGAAGAAGATGATGATGATGACAATGACGTTGTTGTTCTTGTTTCAGACAGTTGTTGCCTTAGGTTTCATTCCTTCTTTTTATCCCTCATTACCAGTTAAAGCAGGTGAAAAAAAAAGTATTGTCGAAGGAGCTAGCGCCT
>NW_024474297.1:0-18000 GCF_017654505.1 Polyodon spathula
TATATATATATATCATATATATATATATATATATATATATAGATATTTCGTTACACGGTATATATATAATATTATATATATCCAGTATATATAGCTATATCTATATTCAACATGTCACACATTGGTAATTGGTCAGTAATCTGATAGAATTGGTCAGGGGTGATACATACATTTGCAAGACGTAATATATGTATGTATGTGTGTGTGCGTGTATGTATATATATATATATATATATATATATATTATATATATATATACATGTATATACACACACACATGTACATGTATATATATATGTGCCTTGCAAAAGTATTCACACCCCTGTAATTTTATCATATTACTGAGTTACAAATGGTACATTGAAATTTCATTCTGTTCGATATTTTATTTTAAAACAATTAAACTCAAAATCAATTACTGTAAGGTGACATTGGTTTTATGTTTGGGAAATATTTTTAAGAAAAATAAAAAACTGAAATATCTTGCTTGCATAAGTATTCAACCCCCACACATTTAATATTTGGTAGAGCCACCTTTTGCTGCAATAACAGCTTTAAGTCTTTTGGGGTAAGTATGTACCAGCTTTGCACACAGTGTCGGAGTGATTTTGGCCCATTCTTCTTGGCAGATTTGCTCCAGGTTGTTCAGGTTGGTTGGACGACGCTTGTGGACCGCAATTTTCAAATAGTGCCACAGATTCTCAATGGGATTGAGAATCAGGACTTTGACTGGGCCACTCCAATGTTGCTTTGGCCTTGTGCTTGGGATCATTGTCCTGCTGAAAGGTGAATTTCCTCCCAAGCTTCAGTTTTTTAGCGAACTGAAGCAGATTCTCTTGCAGTATTGTCCTGTATTTTGCTCCATCCATTCTTCCTTCAATTGTAACAAGATGCCCATTCCCTGCTGATGAGAAGCATCCCCACAGCATGATGTTGCCACCACCATACTTCACTGTAGTGATGGTGTGTCTTGAGGCATGGGCAGCGTTAGGTTTGCGCCACACATAGCGCTTTGAGTTTTGGCCAAAAAGCTCTATCTTGGTCTCATCTGACCACAAAACCCTTTCCCACATCGCAGCTCGGTCACTCTCATGCTTTCTGGCAAACTCCAGACATGCTTTCAGATGGTACCTTTTGAGTAACTGCTTCTTTCTTGCCAACCTCCCATACAAGCCAGTGTCACGCAGAGCTCTTGATATGGTTGACTGGTGCACCATTACTCCACTCCCAGCCACTGAACTCTGTAGCTCCTTCAAAGTGATTGTTGGCCTCTCTGTGGCTTCTCTCACAAGTCTCCTTCTTGTTTGAGCAATGAGTTTTGAGGGACGGCCTTTTCTTGGCAGTGCCTGGGTGGTGTGATGCAGCTTCCACTTCCTGATTATTGATCCAACTGTGCTCACTGGGATATCCAAACACTTGGATATTATTTTGTACCCTTTCCCTAATCTATGCATTTGTATTACTTTATCTCTAACTTCTGTAGAATGCTCTTTGGTCTTCATTTTCCTTCAGATTCACAGCCTTACCAATGATCCTTCAACAATGGGGTTTTTATCCAGATTGGGTCTCATCTGACCACAAAAAACCTTTTCCCAGTGTTATGCAGAGCTCTTACTTTTTTGATATGGTTTATAAAGACTGGTGCACCATTACTCCGCTCCCAGCCACTGAACTCTGTAGCTCCTTCAAAGTGATTGTTGGCCTCTCTGTGGCTTCTCTCACAAGTCTCCTTGTTTGAGCGCTGAGTTTTGAGGATATTATTTTGTACCCTTTCCCTAATCTATGCATTTGTATTACTTTATCTCTAACTTCTGTAGAATGCTCTTTGGTCTTCATTTTCCTTCAGATTCACAGCCTTACCAATGATCTTTCAACAGTGGGGTTTTTATCCAGAAAATGTGACAGCAACTTTAATGGTTCACAGGTGAAGGCCAATGGTAAGGTAATTGTGTCCTCGTTAGGGCAATTTCTTTCATCGGTGCAAATTGGGAGCTTCCACAGCACAGTGGTTGAATACTTATGCAAGCAAGATAATTCAGTTTTTTATTTTCCTTAAAAATATTTCCCAGCATAAAACCAATGTCACCTTACAATACTTGATTTTGAGTTTCAGTGTTTAAAAATAAAATATCAAACAGAACGAAA
Organism: Polyodon spathula; assembly: GCF_017654505.1. Lineage (NCBI taxonomy): Eukaryota > Metazoa > Chordata > Actinopteri > Acipenseriformes > Polyodontidae > Polyodon > Polyodon spathula. The sequence continues at coordinate 2,146 of NW_024474297.1, forward strand.
TTTCAATGTACCATTTGTAATTCAGTAATATGATAGAATTGGTCAGGGGTGCTTTTTGCAAGGCACTGTATATATATATATACACTCACACACACACACATATACACATATATATATATATATATATATATATATATATATATATATATAAAGCGACATTCGACTTCTTGCATTTGTAAAGACCAAATTTATGGCACACACAATATAGTGTATTCAATATGCTTTATTTCATTTAAAAAGATATAAAAATCTACTGGTTTCGGCACCACAGTGCCTTCATCGGGATAGTGTGTCAACTTTCACAGGAATTATATATAATTAACAATTAACAAGTAGAACAATTTAATAGAATAACCTCACATACTGCATGTGAAAACAGTTACACATTGAACCATACATGCATGATTATCAATCATCCATTATCAAACACAATTTCATAATTTGCACATGTACATGAATAATGCAAATCAGTTATATACAAGCCCGTTCATAAATAAAGTACTATAAAGTGCTAAAGTGCATCAGCCAGGAATTACTATAAGGACTATAGTCTAGTTTGTCATTTAAACCAAAGGGATGCAAAGTATTAAATGTATAAATCCAAAAAGACTCTCATTTAAACAGTACATTGAAATGCTCACCACCTCATTTAGGACAATTAACTTTTTCTATACCAATAAATCTTAGCTTAGATGATGACCCGTGACTAGCTTGTATATAATGTCTTGTCATAGCATAGTCCAGATTGCCAGTACGCAACGCTGTTTTATGTTCTTTAATTTTCTGTTTTAATATTCTTTTTGTCCTCCCCACATTTTCCACATGTTTCCACATGGACAAACCAGCATATGTACAACAAAAGTGGTACTACAATTAATGAACTGATTTATTTGATACCTTTTTCCGCTGTGAGGATGCGCCCTATATAGCCTGGACGTCGCCGGTTCGAGTGTGGGCTATTCCACGGCCGACCGTGTATGGGAGTTCCCAGGATGTGGGGCTCAATTGGCTGAGCATTGCCGGGAGGGCTTAGGTCGACCAGGGTGACCTCGGCTCACCGCGCACCAGCGACCCCTGTAGTCTGCGGGGCTTGCCTGTTAGCTGTCCGGGAGCTGCGTTGTCCTCCCACGCTGTAGCTCCTGGGTGGCTGCATGGTGAATCCACAGTGTGTAAAGAAGCGGTCAGCTGACAACACACGCTTCGGAGGACAGCGTGTGTTCATCATTACCACTCCCGAGTCAGCACAGGGGTGGCAGCAGTGAGCTGAGCCTCAATAATAATAATTGGGCATTTCAAATTGGGAGAAAATAACAAAAAAATAATTGGCAATGACTAAATTAAAAAAAAAAAAAAAAAGAATTTGCAGTATTACTGCACAGTTACCACCTTTATAATTACCTTTGGGCTGACTGCCCAACCGTGTCTTTTGCAGTATTGTTTTTAAATCACTACGAACCAAATAATCTCTCAAATTCTGGGCCTGTCTAAACACTGTTTTTGGAGGTATCTGTTTTAAAGTGTGAGCAGTTTGTAATACATTCCAGTGTTTAAGAATGACTCTCCTCACATCTTGAGCTTACGTTGAAAAATCAGTCATAAAAATTGGTGTGTCGTTAAACTGTTTAACTTTTAAGTCAGAAGTAAGTAATTCCTCCCTTGGTTTAATAGCTGCACGATTAGTGGCTTTATTTATATTAGCAATGTCATAACCACATTCTAGAAAACGTTTTTTCATCACTTCTGCTTGTATTGCAAAATCCTTGTCCATGTCGCAATTACATCTCAATCTCACAAACTGGCTATATGGAATACTATTAATCAAATGTCTAGGGAGGAAACTCGAAGCTCTCAACAATGTATTCCTATCAGTATATTTTCTATAAATAGATATGTGTTAAAAACCCACTTCATCTTTATAGACATCCAAATCCAAAAAATGTATCTGTATTTCACTAAATATGTATCCATAGTAAACTTCAAACTTGCATCTTTGCTATTCATATAACTGTGGAATTCATGAATCTCAAGCTCTGGCCCATCCCATATCATTATATCATCTATAAATCATTTCCGTACAGAAATACAATTAACAAAGGGATTCCTATTGATGTCATAAATTGATTCTTTTTCCCAATTTATCAACAAAAATGGGGACCCCATAGCAGTTCCCTTTACTTGTTGATAAAATTGATTTTCAAAAGTAAAATAATTGTTTTGTAAAATAAATTTAGTCAAATCAAATAAAACATGAGAGGGGGGGAAGAAGCGTCCTATCTTCAAAAAAGAATGACATAGCTTGTAAATCAGATTCATGGGGAATATTCATGTATAAACTTTCGATATCAAAACTCACTAACAAAATATTAGATTTTATTTTCAGTTTAGTAAGACAATTTATGACATCCCTCAAATCTTTCAAATATGATGGTAACTGTTCAACTTTTTCTCAAATATACATCAAAAAATTTGAACAGATGTTCAGTTATCGAACCACAACCAGAAACAATGGACCTACCCAGGGGATTCTGCGTATTCATATGTATTTTAGGCAACATATAAAATACCAGTTTAATGGGAAATTTAATTGACAGAAATTTTAATTCTTGCTTTGCTATCCAATTATTTTCACATGCCAATTTTAAGATTACGTCAATACATTCCTTAATTTTAGTAGTTGGATCACAAGTCAATGGTTTATAATATTCTAGATTAGATAATTGTCTTAAAGCCTCTATCCTACAATTGTCCAAATTGACAGTTGTTCTCTTGTCAGCTAGTTTTATAATCACATCATTAAGCTCTGAAAGTTGTCTAAGAGCATACATTTCTCCCTCTGCTGGTGGAGGTGTGAGCCACAAGCCCCCCTCTTTGGCTGTGGACACACCGACTCCCCCCTCTTGGGCTGTGGACGTTCAGGCTCCTCCCACTCAGGCGCAGGACATTCGCGCTCCTCCCACTCAGAATCAGGATGTGCGGGCTGTGGCTGTTTGGGCTCCTCCCTCTTGGGTGTTGGCTGGGTCTGGTCTCTCGCCCAGAACCACTCTGCAGCGTCCCCAACCAGGCCCTGGTTCCAGATTCCTGATTCTTCCAACTCTTCCTCCCCACCTTCTCTTCCTCACTCCACAAGTTTAAAAAAATAAAAACCTGCAGTATCCTTTCCGGCCCGATTGTGGAGGCTGTGGCTGATCCACAATGACACCACGTGTGACAGGATGATGAGTGGTGATGTCAGGCCAGATGCAGGAACAGAAAACAAAATCCAAGGCAGTACTGCAGTGAAAAGGCTCTGTGGCTCCGTTTATTTTCAATAACAATAATAAATAAAATATTTAAACAAAACAGTGCTCACAGAGCAAAAAATAAAGTTTTTTAAATAAAACAAATCATGAACACAAATAGGTCAGGCTGGGCAATTGCCTTCACTGTTCCTATATGTTTTTACTTATAAATTTCTCTCTCCTCTTGCTCTCCCATTTTCCACTTCCGAACACCCACCCTGAGTGCAGAGAGCTTCAGGTTCATATACAGGTGACCATCTCCCGATTAGCAACAAATGAATCAATTAATTTGGGAGATGGACGCCTTCTGCAAGAGGTTTTTAATCATTCCTGGCAAAGAATGAGCTACTACCTCGCCTCTGCCAGAGCACATCTAAATAAACACAAAACAACAAAACAAAGTGGCTACGCTGAAATAAATACAGTACACAAAACACACGGTTTTCACCGTCATTTATACAGTAAATAATAAATAAACAAACACAAATAACACAGGGGCAGAGGAGGAGACCCCGTTCTCAAATAAATAATCAAATAATTGTACAGGGCTCCTCACCCTGTTACAGTTGGGTATTTATACATTTGTAAACAATTGTTGACTCAACTCCCATTTGTCTTACTTCTGCCCAGTGATAGGGATTTCCATTCTATCATTGCACACTTCCTCTGCCGGGGAAAAGGGGGGGTTGCATTCCACGTTGTACCTAGCAGGGAGCATCCATCTGGTCTTTCAGTTCCCTTCCTCCATCTCACACTGTCTCTGCTAATCTCCTGCCTTTTGGCATTTAGCTCAGACACCTATTTTGACAGCGTCGTGTAAGGCTGTGCAAACATGCACGTAGCTGGTTTTGCCAATGGGAAATTAAAGAACTCAAAACTTACACAATACTGTATAGAACCTTAATATAAAAGGATATAAAACAACTGAATTAGTAAGCACATTAAAACGACTATAAAAACACATTCACACACAATTTAAACATCATGATTAAAAACAACTTAATTATAAAAGACACACACATACACATAATGTAAAACTTACAGTTAATAACATCATTAATACCTCATGCAGAAAGCCTGCACAAACAGTATAACAAAAAAGAACAATACCTATTGAGCGTCCTGGTCGTCCAGGGAATAACCAGGTTGAGAACTAACCTCCTACCCTCCGTGTCCTGGGAGTCATCCCCCTAACCCAGCCCAGCATTGCCCGTGGGACACGCTGATTGAGCTGGCAATTATCTAGTGGTGTACAAGTTATTGCTGTCCAGGACTGCAGGCTAGGCTACTTAAGTTAAGGCATGATTGAGCTGAGTTTAATATATACTTTTATTCTAACGCTCACTGTAACGCCACCCTCACTTTATTGACAATTTTGCCCCTGGCCCTAACCAGGCAGTATAAAGAGTGTTGTCTGTATCTAGTTGCACTATAATGGTGTAGCTATATACCATGGCATATTATGCAACATGATACCATGGTGGTACTACATATGACAATACAGCATAATATATACAATACATATTGAGCGTACTGGTCGTCACTGAATAACCAGGTTGAGAACTAACCTTATTGACAAATGTTGGGAGTCATCCCCCTAATTCAGCCCACATTGCCCGTGGGACAGGAGAGCTGGCAATTATAGTGGTGTACAAGTTATTGCTGTCCAGGACTGCAGGCTAGGCTACTTAAGTTAAGGCATGATTGAGCTGAGTTTAATATATACTTTTATTCTAACGCTCACTGTAACGTCACTTTATTGACAGGGTTGCCCCTGGCCCTAACCAGGCAGTATAAAGAAGTCTGTATTTAGTTGCACTATAATGGTGTAGCTTATACCATGGCACATGCATTACCATGGTGGTACTACATATCATAATACAGCATTGGTGGTATAGGATATATACATATATTATACAATACCGTTCACACTGATAACATGATAGCATGGTACCTTGTTCCAAAATGCAGTGGTACAACAGGGTACAAGTATACAAAGGGTTAAAGGAAGCGAGAGGGAATATAAAAACCAAAAATTCATATTTGACCATTCATATTTTTTTATTATTATTATTTACTCATGTATATAGTTTTAGTTTTTTGAGTTACCAAGCATGTGTATAACAGCCTAATGGCATAGCACAAACCTATTGAAAAAGACCTGCTTATCCCACATACCCCCGATTGTAACTTTAATCTCAGGGTACACAAGGAAACATAAATACAAACATGCAGAAGCCATGGCTGCTTTATTTTACACAGAGTCACAGTAACGAGCCGGAGCAGACACACACAGTTGTGCAAGGTGGGACTACACACCCTGGATGGGAAGCCAAAACACCAGTCAATACATTTAGGTTACATGTAATCTTAAAACTGTAAAAGTACACCAGGAAACATTGTGAAAAGTAACATGATTCATGCTCCTGATTAAAATTGTGTCTGAAAATGTGTCACAATGTAGAACTCAGGTCTACTCCAGTGTAACATTTCCTGTCTGGAAACACTGAAACAGCAGCAAGGATACACCAAGCCAGTCCATCAGCAGGGCAACTAACAACCCTAGGGGACAATTTAGAGAGCTTGCCAATCAATCTAGCCAACATGTCTGTGGACTGTGGGAGAACACCAGAGCACTTGGTGGCGAAAAAAACCAACAGTACAAACACGATGGGGAAAGCACACAAACTCCACACAGGCAGACCCACATACCCCTGAAACCAGGAATCGAACCCATGGCCCTGGAGCTGTGATGCAGGCAGCAGTGCTAACCACCATGCCACCGTGCCACAGTGCCATCCCCTGACGAAATATGTTTATTTATTAGCTCTCAGTAAACATCATAAGACAAATCTATCTCCTTTTGAAACCCAGTCAATAAACTGGTTACATGTAGCATCTTCTGTAAAAGTCACCATCTTTGCAAAGTCACATGACTGATGATGTCATGCTCCTGATTGGCCAAAATGTTTCCTGAAAATGTGTCCCAATGTAGAACTCAGGTCTACTCCAGTGTAACATTTCCTTGTTTTGAGAAACACAGAAACAGCAGCAAGCATACACCAAAACATTGTGTCTGGAAACATTGTTGTGTCTGGAAACACAGAAACAGCAAAGCATACACCAAGAAACATTGTGTCTGGAGCAAGCATACACCAGGAAACATTGTGTCTGGAAACACAGAAACAGCAGCAAGCATACACCAAGAAACATTGTGTCTGGAAACACTAAAACAGCAGCAAGCATACACCAAGAAACATTGTGTCTGGAAACACAGAAACAGCAGCAAGCATACACCAAGAAACATTGTGTCTGGAAACACAGAAACAGCAGCAAGCATACACCAAGAAACATTGTGTCTGGAAACACAGAAACAGCAGCAAGCATACACCAGGAAACATTGTGTCTGGAAACACAGAAACAGCAGCAAGCATACACCAAGAAACATTGTGTCTGGAAACACAGAAACAGAAACAGCAGCAAAGTGTCTGGCACAGAAACAGCAGCAAGCATACAAACACAAAAACATTGTGTCTGGAAACACAGAAACAGCAGCAAGCATACACCAAGAAACATTGTGTCTGGAAACACAGAAACAGCAGCAAGCATACACCAAGAAACATTGTGTCTGGAAACACAGAAACAGCAGCAAGCATACACCAGGAAACATTGTGTCTGGAAACACAGAAACAGCAGCAAGCATACACCAGGAAACATTGTGTCTGGAAACACAGAAACAGAAACATTGTGTCAGCAAGCATACACCAGGAAACATTGTGTCTGGAAACACAGAAACAGCAGCAAGCATACACCAGGAAACATTGTGTCTGGAAACACAGAAACAGCAGCAAGCATACACCAGGAAACATTGTGTCTGGAAACACAGAAACAGCAAGCAGCAAGCATACACCAAGAAACATTGTGTCTGGAAACACTGAAACAGCAGCAAGCATACACCAAGAAACATTGTGTCTGGAAACACAGAAACAGCAGCAAGCATACACCAGGAAACATTGTGTCTGGAAACACAGAAACAGCAGCAAGCATACACCAGGAAACATTGTGTCTGGAAACACAGAAACAGCAGCAAGCATACACCAGGAAACATTGTGTCTGGAAACACAGAAACAGCAGCAAGCATACACCAAGAAACATTGTGTCTGGAAACACAGAAACAGCAGCAAGCATACACCAAGAAACATTGTGTCTGGAAACACTGAAACAGCAGCAAGCATACACCAATTGTGTCTGGAAACACAGAAACAGCAGCAAGCATACACCAGGAAACATTGTGTCTGGAAACACAGAAACAGCAGCAAGCATACACCAGGAAACATTGTGTCTGGAAACACAGAAACAGCAGCAAGCATACACCAGGAAACAATGGCGGAGTTTGCATGCAAATCACGCTACTATAGTGCATTCATGGTGTGTCACTGTGACGGAAAGATGAGTTCTGGTGATGAATCTTCCTCCCGACCTGTGAGGGCGCTAAAGAACGGGAGGAGAAGTATCTGGAAGGGCTGGCCTGACAGTTCGTTTCCGAGTCAGGGAAGTGGGTCAGCCTGGAAAGAAGCGCGACTCTGTTGTAAGACCGTATTGATTTGAAAGGTAAACGAGAAGCAGCTGCAAGTAATAAGGCAGCTGCAGCCGTTTACCTAGATATCATGCAGGATTACATATAGGGGCCAGGGTAACGCTGATCTTCTCCTTCGTTTGGGTTAAACGAGTGGAGAGAGAGAAGGACTGAGAGAGGAGCTCTCAGAGTGGATTGTGTTCGTGTTTTGTACTGTTGTGTCTGTCCGTGTAACTGTCTGTTTTTGTATTCAGCACTAGACAGTTAAGCACTCCTCCGGAGCTGTCGCCAGGGTCAGCACGATCCGGAGCACCACTACGCACCACACAAGCTGTGTCTGCACCGAGCACCTGCACGTCTGCACGCACCCAGGACTGGTGACCGCGTCTTGTGTTTGCTCGCGTTTCATAGTTTTTAATGTTTGAAAAAGATCAGCTATTACTTAAAACGGGTAGGAACTTGTTTAAACGTGTTAACTGAAGGGTAGATTCCCCGCCTGTGCGATTATATTCAATCCTCGCATTTTCAGTACCAGTCGATGAGAAGGAGTTGATTTCGCGTGTGGTCGTGTTTCGTTAGTCAGGGCTGGACTTGTTGACTCCACGGTAAAATATAAAGAGATCAAGCTTGTGCTTATAATAAGGAAGATTCAATTGCTTTCTTTTGTCTGATCGAATTAAAACATTATCAGTAACTGCACACATTTGCCACACTAGCCCTTACAAAATCCTTTAATATCTCCACAGGCTAGAGTAGTACCCTTATATAACTTTAAGAAAGTTCACGTGTGTTTTCTCATAATTGTTGATTGGTACTGTAAAACAAAAGCATGGATTGAAAATAATCGTAAAAGAATAGGTGCAGTGACATAATGGCATATTCAGAAAGACATAAATCGCATTTCCATCTATACAGTTAGCAAAAATAAATTCTTCCGTTTCCCTAAAGATGCAAAACAATTTAGCAAAACGATTTGGCCACAGACATGCAGGTTTGTATGCTATTTTAAAACTAGAAATTAAGAATATAACAACATGTTAGATATTGCTTTTGATTAGATATTGCTGTAAGGTATTTGCTGTACATAACCAGATTTTGTGTTCTTTATACATAAATATTTGAACGCATTACGTAATTATAAAATAAACGTTCAAATTCCAGCACTAGATGGTCACCAGCTAATGTTGTGTTTTGGAAAAACTTAAGCTGGTGTGAATAGTTTATGAGCTCTTTCTAGTCTGACCAGCATCTCCCAGCTCCTAGCTGGTCTGACCTGCTCCAGCTCTTAGGCTACTCGTCTAACCAGTGTCTCCCAGCTCCAAGAACCGCAAATATCGCACACGTATTTTCCTTTAACGTATTATTTTGTTTGATTGTATCTTTGTATGAAATAAAATGCAAAAAACCAACAACAATAAAAGCTAAGAGCTACCCCGAGAGCTTGTTTAAATACAGAAACGATGTTAACTGAAGGGTATTATCCCCGCCTGTTTTTATTATTATAATCCTCGCAGCTCGATAAATAATTTCCAATTATGTAATAAAACATTATAGAGAAACGTTAAGAAAAGTAGATACACTAAAAAGATGATCTAGTAGATTATAAAAATAGAGATAAGGTCAAAAGAGTCCCATTAGTAATGACTTACTCTAAACTTTTGCTTAATATTTCTAAGATAGTTTGGAAACACTTGCGATTCTACATAATTCAGAAAAATTGAAAAAAGTATTTCTTAAGGCCCCAGTTCTAAAGGCATTCTAAAGAGAAGCTAATTTAGGTGATATTTTAGTTCACAGTAAACATAAAAGTCACAATAGGTTCTACAGATACTTGCACTGGTACATGTAAAGTGTGTAAATACATGGACAAAAGAAAAAATATAATTAAACACAAGAACAATACATATCCACTAAATACTAATATCTACTGTAAAAATAGCAATGCTGTTTATGGAATAGCCTGTGAGAAATGTGATGAAATAAATTATTTTGGAGAGACTGGAACAACTTTATATAAAATAATTCAGAACCACCTTTCAATAATTAGAAATAAAAAAATGAATGAACCAATAGTACAGCACTTCACCAGTCAAGGACATGACATAAATGATGTAAAGTTTGTAGTATTAGAACAGCTAAAATTAGACAATGCGACATATAGAAGAATAAAAGAAAGTAAATGGATAAATAGACTGAACACGATTATGCCAGCAGGACTCAACAGAAAAGAATGAACTAATTAATTCCAATAAATATATATAAAAAAGTTAAAATAATTAAATAAACAAAATTAATTCAAAAGTTGTGCATGCTGATGCGTTGGGGAGGTCAACCCAAGGCTGCTCCTCAGAGCCAGCATTGCATGATAATATAAATATCATGTCTTTTTTTATGTTTAACATTATTGTTATACGTTCCTACCTAATTATTTAGAGGGCAGCATGCCTCGCTTTAAGACACTGTGCTGCCAGCTGGACATATTAAAATAGATTTTTAACTTGTCGATCAGGCCCATCTTGAAGGACCATTCAGGCAGGGGGTCTCCCAGTGCAAAGTTCTCAATATAAAAGCATACAATAAAAAACTGCCAGCTGCGTGTCAGTGTGATCGACCCAAGTTCTCAGTAAGTGTCCTCCCAGAACAGAGAAAGAGGGGGATTCCCCAAGAGTCAAGACCCCTTCCTGCTTATTACAGAACCCATTTCCAGATCAGATTTGAAAAATCCCCCCAATTAGTTGAATAGTTTCACTAAAAGAAGGAGGGTTTGGAACCTGTTGGGCAATGGGTATCCCGGTATGAAAAATATATAAAGAGGATGAAACCACGGCAGATACACAGCTCAGTGACAGAACACTGTGATACACAGCAACCTACTGAACAACACCATGCTCTCAGCACTCAAGGTAATCACTGCACTCAAACTCTCAGAAATGTGTGCATTATTATTATTATTATTATTATTATTATTATTATTATTATTATTATTATTATTATTATTATTTTCTGTCATATAGCATATTAATTTTATCTGATTCCTTTTTAAATTAGTTTCAGAGAACTCCAAGGCACTTTTCCTGCCTGCGACTTCTACATAAATCTGCAGTTGAAGGTAAACGTTTTAAAAAGCTACTTGATTATAAAAAAAAACTGTGTAAATAATGTCGATTTAAGGATTTCATACTAACGCTAATTGAATGGACCCGATTATGTTTAGATGTTGTTATTTTAGTCCATTATTGTAGAGTTCATGCTCTGAATACTAAAGTGAGGCACAGGCAGAGACTGACCTGCTGTTTGTTGCCCTGCAGTGCAGGAAAGGCCTGCCCCAGAGGAGACAGTCACCAGCAGTTTTGGAGGGTTCATCCACTCTGTGCACCCGGGCCAGCTGTCAGACACTGTGCTGCACCGCAGTAAGAGGATGATCCTGGACAGCATCGGGGTGGGGCTGCTGGGAAGCACCTCCCACGTCTTCCAGCTGGCTCTGCAGCACTGCCAGGTAATCCTTCAGCTGAGGCTTGCACTGGGCTATGGTACAGAGGGCACACAGGCCAAAGAAATGAGCCCTGGCAGTACAATTTTAATATAAACCATTCCTTCAGTACTTACCCCATTTCACTGAACAGTCACCATTCCAGTTGAAATTTGCATTGTCAAACCAGGGTGATGATAATCAAGAATTTAACTTGCTTGTTTCCATCTTAAAGAACGTTCAGATCCTATAATGATCTGTGATTAACTCTCTTTGCAGCAAATGTATGCTCCAGATTACATCAGTTCAGTCTTTGGTCGATGGCACACAAGACTCTCTCCGAGTCTGGCAGCCTTTGTCAGTGGAGTAGCGGTAAGTCTCTGAATTTGTTTACATAATGCTCAGCCCTTTCAAATTGTAAAGCTGTAGTCCATGAAATGAGCACATTGTAGCAGCTGACAAGTTGTGCAGCATGTGTCATTTTTCATTACACTGTCTGCAACTAATTTCCATGAAAACACCCCTTGAAATACTGCATTCCAAAACATAAATCATCGTGAGGCTGGGTTGCCAATATTTACTATCAGTATATACATACACAAATCAATAGCTCTTGGAAGAGATGTGTTATTATTTCAACATAAAATAGTTTAAATGTTCATTTTATCTCTTAAGCAATTGTTTGAGAAAAGCCAACAAGTGTACTTTACAGGTTACTTAGCAGATGATTAAGGAGTAGTTCTATGAAAAGTCAAAGGAGAAAAACTTTTTCATAATGCAGAAAATTCAAAACCAAAGTAATGCCTCAATTGTGCAAATATAATATAAATTAAACAATAGTGATGTGCTCATTATAATGGACATGTGCCCATCGGGCAGTGACTGTATTAAGGACACATTCCCATTATCCCGTTGTGTATGAAAGTTCAAGTTTGTATTCATGTCCTTGAGGTTTCTTTTGTAGGAAGATGGGGCACGGCCAGGCTTCCTCGCAGTCAGGAATGTCACTGGAGATGTCACACTGTGCCAGACACTTACTGTGCCCTCACTTTCTTCTTTGCAGGTCCATTCAATGGACTTCGATGATACCTGGCACCCAGCCACTCACCCCTCAGGGGCGGTCCTTCCTGCCCTGCTCGCTATTGCTCAGATGTTGCCTGGCAACGCCAAGCCCAGTGGGATGGACCTCCTGTTAGCCTTCAACGTGGGCATTGAGATTCAGGGCCGGCTCATGAGGTTCTCCAACGAAGCCCAAAACATCCCCAACAGGTGAGGAGACTGCTGCCAAACAAACTTGGCACAATACTGTAGTGCTGCCAAGAAGGAAGTGTGCCAGGATTCTTCCAGCATGAACGAGACCGTATTTAAATTTGAAAGCAAATCTTAGTCTGTTTTTCAGTGTTTTTTTAGCCTCACATTGATTATGTTGTTTTTATTGGAAATTATTATTACACTTTCCTTTTCTTTTAGAAGGCATGATAATAAATGTTTGTCTATCTGAGTTTGTTTTTAAATCAGAATTTTAAAACCATTAAAAAACATATATAATGTAAAATACTCTCTCAGTTACTAGGGTGGTCATGCCAGTGTTTCTCCCTTCAGGTTCCATCCCCCGACTGTGGTGGGCCCTCTGGGTAGTGCTGCTGCCTGCTCCCGTCTGCTCTCCCTGGATCGCTCGCAGTGCTCAAACGCCCTGGCGATTGCTGCCTCCCTAGCAGGGGCTCCCATGGCCAACGCTGCCACTCAATCCAAACCTCTTCATATCGGGAACGCAGCCCGACTCGGCATGGAGGCGGCACTGCTGGCTTCCCGGGGCCTGGAGGCCAGCACGCTGATCCTGGACTCGACCCCAGGCTGCGCTGGCTTTAGTGCCTTCTACAACGACTACCTGCCACAGGCACTGCCCTCCCCAGAGGAACAGGATCCCCGCTTCCTGCTGGAGGACCAGGACATAGCCTTCAAGCGCTTCCCTGCACACCTGGGCATGCACTGGGTGGCAGACGCAGCGTGCTCAGCGCGGGAGCTTTTGGTCAACACCGTAGGGGGGTTCCACCCCTCTATGATCCAGAGCATCCTAATGAGAATCCCCCTCTCCAAATATATCAACCGTCCCTTCCCTGAATCCGAGCACCAGGCCAGACACTCCTTCCAGTTCAACGCCTGCACTGCTCTGCTGGACGGCGAGGTCAGTGTCCAGTCGTTCAGCCCAGCGTTCCTGGACCGCCCCGAGCTGCTCAGCCTCCTGAGCAGAGTACGGGTCGAGCACCCCCAGGACAACCCTGCCAATTTCAATAAGATGTACGCAGAGGTGCTGCTGACCCTCACAACAGGCAATGTCTTGAAGGGTCGTTGCGACACCTTTTATGGACACTGGAGGAAGCCACTGAGTTGTGACAGTCTGCTGAAAAAGTTCCGGGCAAATGCTGGGGCAGTCCTGCCAGGAGAGAGGGTGGAGGCCATCATTGATGCCGTGGAGAACATAGAAGACATGCAGGACTGCTCCCACCTCACCATGCACCTGGAGTCAAGGGCTTCATGACATCCTTTGATGACGTACACTAGAAGAAAACAATTTGAAGGCACTGGGGAAAAGATCTTTATGCCATTTGTGTTTTGTTTTACTGTATTATTGTTGTTGTTATTATATAATGCATAATTTTAGTGAGTATTTACCCAATCATACTCAATTGACAGATAGGGACAGTCACCTTTAAACCACACAGTTTACATAGATTATACAATGTATATACTCTCATTTCTGATAGCACTGTGAATCTCACTAATGCTCTATTTATTGAATTATTGTTATTTTATTTAATCTTTTACAAAAATGTATTGTGTGTCATTTCAGACTTTTGTATTGGAATTGCATACTGTTGATTTGTGTAGCAGGTCACTGGTTTGGAAGATATCATCTGTCAATTCTATCAATTAAATCATCACCTACAGGATGACAATGTGCATACAAGATGCAAAATGTGAAACCAATGTGATGCCCCTAGTATGCAAATATAATACAAATGAAACAATTGTGATTGCTTTGGTGTTTATTTTATTTAATTGAAAAATATTCTTAGTTACAAGGTATAACACAGTACTTTCATTTTCTACCAGCTTTTAATCATTACAAAGATGTTTCAACTTTAATAATTAATTCAAAACAGTGTAACTCAAAGCAGTACCTTGTTCTAATTGTGATATGAATTGACTAATAGAACGTTTTAATTTGATTAATAATTGTGAAATGTACAATCAGTAATGGTATTATGTTCTAGTTATGTGATGTGAATTAAAACGTCTGTTTTCTCAAGTGAATTGATTAAATACAATTGTGGACCTTGTCTGAGAGAGTTTGCCAACTTTTATTTTATGAATGTATTAGTTTTTTTTTTACTACGCACCTCACCAGTTGTTGATGAGCGCTCTACCTTTTTGTGATACATGAGTTAAGTAGTAATTAACGACAGTGTTTAATGTGCTACCTAGGAAGTGTTAGCCCTTCCGTCAATACCCTTCCCCTGTGCACAGTTAACAAAATGAGAAAAACACCTGCCAGGTTACAAATGTCACGTGTGGGTGCCCTGAGATAACCTAGCTAGTGTACCTATGTAGTGGACGACTACGTCATTTTTGGACCTTCGTAACCATATAGTTATTTCTTTCTCCCATATAGGTTGTTTGTTCCCCGGGTTTCCCACACAATGGGGCAGCGTCTGGTAAAACAAAAGTTTATTTGTTCTCAAGAGGGTAAAAAATCGTTAAAACCAAACCACACGGCAATAAAAAAAATAATAATCAAGTTAAGGTTTCAAAAAGGGAGTGCCAAAAAAAGAAGAAAAGAACACCGCACACTAGGCACCAGTGGTGTGTACAATAGCCACACCAAATACAAATCAAAAAGAAAATAACCATCCTATATTGTCCCAACACGACAAACAAAAATAAGAAAATAACTCCAAACCCATCCCTGAATATTGTCCCAGTGCTGGTCTGTCCCCAGATCAAAGTTCTTGTTGCCAATGGTCGTATTCTCCCTCCCCCTGCGCGCTCTGCCTGTACACACTCCTCCTGGTTCTTCCTGTCTTTCGTGTTCCTGTCTCAGCTTTTGAATCAAAACCTTTATATAATCCTGTCTGGACCGCCATTATCTGTGGCGGGACTTCCTGTTGCTGGGATGAAAGTGCTCTACCCAACAGGCAGCCACAACACACATAAAACCAACTGGGGGTTGAGATAAGCAGATTCCAATAAAAAATAAAAAAAAACATACAATACACAAAACCCATAGAAAATTCATCATTTGTGACACTAACAAGCCAAAAACTTCCTACTAAGGCTTTAAAATAAATGCTCTGAACTCTTATTAATGCTAGCAGCATTATCTCTGCTCACCTTCTTATTGTCTTGAATATGTATTTTGTTTTACATGCTGCAGCCCTGAAAACACTAGATAGGGTAGATGTTAGTATAGTGCAGTGTAAATAAGTGTGGATGCAAAATTCAAATTGCATTGCGGACAGGCAATTATTTTG
>NW_024474298.1:0-3690 GCF_017654505.1 Polyodon spathula
CACTGCGCCCTATATAAGCTTAAGAGCAATGGAAATTACTCAACACGCACAAATAATTCTGATAATGAGGGACTCAACGAGCCCGTCAGCCTACTTAGCACCGCACGTGCAGCCCAGAAGTGACGGAGTTAGGAATGCAGAAAGCAGTAGGTGCTGGATGACATTTGTGGAGCACGAAAATACAAACAAAAAAAAATATGTCAAAGCAAGACAGCAAAGTCCTCTTTGCGCACGGAAAAGAAAAGTTTTCTGTAAAGGAGCTGAGAGTCCTTACAGCTGAGGTCACTCAGCATGAAACTGAGTTGTTTGGAAAAGCCTCAGCCAACATCAGTTATGCTAGTATCCTTAGGAAATGATATGTATTGGCCTGCCCTTTTCAGCAAGACATGCAAATACTGTAGTACCATCTAAAGCCACTTATAGTATCCTATACAATACTAGAGTAAATACTGTAGGTAACTACATTGTTTTAAAACAGTGTTGTCATATTTTATATGGATGATCATTTTACAAAACGCACATTTTACGACGTTAAAAGTGTCAGTAGTGTGAGTATCTCACTCCCATTGTACACCCCACAGCCAGACAGGATCACAGCTCCACGCTTTGCCATGGTGACCAGAGCTTCTTCTGAACACAAACACACACAGAGCACCATCCTTAAAGCAACCTGCAGGTGCACTGCATGCAGACAGACTTGTTCAGTCACCGTCCCACAACATGGTGGTCAATCCAGTGCAGGGCAGGCTTGAGGCACGCTCATGGGAAATAGTGTTGAAGCTCACAATGCCATTGCAATAGAGAGGACTAAGAGCTTCAAAAAATCCAGAGTATATTACAGAAACAAGAGGAAAAAGATATAATAACCTAGTAAATATGCACAGTCATTAATCTGATATACTTTACTGTAAATATTCTTTAATATACTACAGTACCTATAATATACTACGATACTCTATACTATACTATACAATATATACTATTCATCATACAGACATACACACACGATCTCTAACACATTCTTCAAATATATACAGTCTCTTTTAAACATTAGACTCTTGCCAGTAACATCCCTTGAACTTGTTAAATATCTTGGAGAGAGATGTCGAGGTGTAGCAGAGATCTTTTCATTTAGCGTTTCTTGTTGCTTTCCTGCCTTTTTCTTGACTGTCTATTGTCCTCAAGGAGGACATTTTTCAGCCTTCCTTTGATAGCTCAGCTGGTAGAGTGGAGGACTGTTGTGAAACACATGGACATCCTTAGGTTGCTGGTTCAATTCTGGCTTGAAGGACAATATTTTTTTTTCGCCTGCTTTTACTGGTAATGAGGGACAAAAAGGAGGAATGAAACCAAAGGCAACAACTGTCTGAAACAATATCAAAATTATCTTCTTCTTCTCTCTTCAGCAATAAGAAAATATTTTTCATCTGGCTCTGGGCAGCCACGTGTCATACCTGGCCAAGTGTGGGGAATTAGCTCAAATGGTAGAGGGTTCGCTTAGCATGCGAGAAGTGAGTGAGAGAAGTACACGTGGAAAAGTACAGAGCAGTTTCGAAGCAGAAAGGAGAAATTGCATCTTGAATTGCTTTAATCAGAAAACAGAGGACATTGGGGAAACACAGCCGCGTGTGTTTTTCTGATAACAAACAAGCTGAAACTCGGAGCAGCTGATTCAAATTCAGCGCCGTTTTGAGACACGGGCGAGGGGAGGAGCCGACAGCACAGCAGAACAACGCAGTTAAACGAGGCAGTCTTCCCAGCGACAGCGAGTGGAAGCGACAGCGAGTGGGAGAAGTACAGCGTGGAAAAGTACAGAGCAGTTTCGAAGCAGTTTGAAAGCAGGTTGACGGCTGCAGAAGAAACTAAACTTCAAAAAAAAAAAAACCCTCAACATGGTCTTCAAGCCAGTAATCTGTGACACCTGCTTGATGTGGGAAATCCGAGAAAACCCAGCGGAGCTAAACCAAGTGTGCGTAAAGTGCCGCGCGATCCAGGATTTGCATAAACTAGTAAGCATGCTAGAAATGGAGCTGGAAGAAGTGAGACAGCAACAGGATCTTGAGGAACTGGCACACCCACAATTCATGGAAGTCTGCATCACCCCTAACAGACTGAAAGCCACCAGGGAGATAGAAGGTCAGAACAGCTGGGTTCAGGTAGGCAGAAGCAGGGAAAAAAAGAAACTTCGTCAAACACAACCACCAGAAATCAAAACAACCAACAGATTTGAGTCACTTCAGAATTGTGATGAGCAGAACCAACAACAAGAGAATGAAAGGAACAACATCCAGGACCCTATTGACAGTGGTGACCAGACAGCAAAAAGAAGGGAGGTCATGATTGTTGGGGACTCCATATTGAGAAACACAGCAAGTTCAATTCGCAGTTTGGACCCCCTTACTACAACAGTGTGCTGCCTTCCGGGAGCCTCGGTCAAGCACATCACTGAAAACGTGGACAGGCTCCTAGAACGAACAGGAGACGACCCGGTAGTAGTCGTCCACATCGGTACAAACAACATTGGAAGAGACAGACCAAAATCCCTGCAAAACAAATTCAGAGAGCTAGGAAGGAAATTAAAAGAGAAAACCAAAACTGTGGTATTTTCTGGTATACTACCCGCACCTTGCAAAGGACCATATGGACAGCTGGAAATAATAAATCAAAACCAATGGTTGAAGACGTGGTGCACACGGGAAGGCTTCACCTATCTTGATCATTGGACCACTTTCTACAACGAGGACTATCTGTATAGACGGGATGGACTGCATTTAAATAAAAAGGGAACCAGTCTACTTGGAGAAAAGATCCTCGAGCAGGTTCGGAAGCATTTAAACTAGAAAGGAAGGGGGGAGAAATCAACAAAAAAACAGAAGGGAGATCGCATCAAAACAAGAACAACAACTCAGGTAAGACAACCATTAAATGTATTTATCTAAATGCTAGAAGTATCAGAAACAAAATTCTAGAACTTGAAGCTACTGCACTAACAGGTAACTATGATGTGATAGGTGTTACAGAAACGTGGTTATCTGAGAGTGATGGGGACGAATATAATATTTGTGGGTATACACTGTATAGGAAAGACAGGCAGGACAGAAGAGGAGGAGGGGTAGCGCTATACATAAGAAACAGTCTTGAAGCCCAGGTGTTAAACCTGGACAAAGAAAATAAAACCGAATCAATATGGGTCAGAATAACAGACAAAAATTCAAAGGGCATAATAATAGGAGCATGCTATAGACCGCCAGATTCAGACGGTGAGCACAATAATCTGTTATACAATGACATTAGAAATGTGTGTAGCAAAGGAGAAGCCATACTAATGGGGGATTTCAACTTCCCCCAAATAAAATGGGAAAACCCAGTGGGTAGCGCGAAGGATGAAATAGAAATGGTGGAAATGACAAATGACTGCTTCCTAACACAATTTGTGAAGGCACCCACTAGAGGGGAGGCATGCCTTGATTTAGTCTTTTCAAATAACGAAGATAGAATAACTAAAACAGAGGTCAGAGAACCACTGGCAAACTCAGACCACAACATGGTCTCATTTGAAGTGTTTTTTAAATCCTCAAAAGTAAAAGACTAAAGCTAAGGTTTACAATTTTAGAAAAGCAAACTATGAAGGTATGAAACAGAGACTAACAGAAGTAGATTGGACTAAAATAGAGAAAACACCCACAGAAG
>NW_024474299.1:0-12470 GCF_017654505.1 Polyodon spathula
TGTTGTACCTAGCACGGAACATCCATCTTGTCTTTCAGTTCCCCTCACCATCTCACACTATCTCTGCTAATCTCCTGCCTTTTGGCATTTAGCTCAGACACCTATTTTGACAGCGTCGTGTAAGGCTGTGCAAACATGCACGTAGCTGGTTTTGCCAATGGGAAATTAAAGAACTCAAAACTTACACAATACTGTATAGAACCTTAATATAAAAGGATATAAAACAACTGAATTAGTAAGCACATTAAAACGACTATAAAAACACACACTATTTAAACATCATGATTAAAAACTACTTAATTATAAAAGACACACACATACACATAATGTAAAACTTACAGTTAATAACATCATTAATACCTCATGCAGAAAGCCTGCACAAACAGTATAACAAAAAAGAACAATACATATTGAGCGTCCTGGTCGTCCAGGGAATAACCAGGTTGAGAACTAACCTCCTACCCTCCGTGTCCTGGGAGTCATCCCCCTAACCCAGTCCAGCATTGCCCGTGGGACACGCTCATTGAGCTGGCAATTATCTAGTGGTGTACAAGTTATTGCTGTCCAGGACTGCAGGCTAGGCTACTTAAGTTAAGGCATGACTGAGCTGACTTTAATATATACTTTTATTCTAACGCTCACTGTAACGCCACCCTCACTTTATTGACAATTTTGCCCCTGGCCCTAACCAGGCAGTATAAAGAGTTGTCTGTATTTAGTTGCACTATAATGGTGTAGCTATATACCATGGCACATGCATTACCATGGTGGTACTACATATCATAATACAGCATTGGTGGTATAGGGTATATACATATATTATACAATACCGTTCACCAATGAATCGTGAAAAAAGAAGCACACTGATAACATGATAGCATGGTACCTTATTCCAAAATGCAGTGGTACAACAGGGTACAAGTATACAAAGGGTTAAAGGAAGCGAGAGGGAATATAAAAACCAAAAATTCATATTTGACCATTCATATATTTTTTTTATTATTATTTACTCATGTATATAGTTTTAGTTTTTTGACTTACCAAGCATGTGTATAACAGTCTAATGGCATAGCACAAACCTATTGAAAAAGACCTGCTTATCCCACATACCCCTGATTGTAACTTTAATCTCAGGGTACACAAGGAAACATAAATACAAACATGCAGAAGCCATGGCTGCTTTATTTTACACAGAGTCACAGTAACGAGCCGGAGCAGACACACACAGTTGTGCAAGGTGGGACTACACACCCTGGATGGGATGCCAGTCCATCGCAGGGCAACTAACAACCCTAGGGGACAATTTAGAGAGCTTGCCAATCAATCTAGCCAACATGTCTGTGGACTGTGGGAGAACACCAGAGCACTTGGTGGCGAAAAAAACCAACAGTACAAACACGTACGAAACCCGCTGAGGGGAGAGCATGCAAACTCCACACAGGCAAACCCACATACCCCTGAAACCAAGAATCAAACCCAGGGCCCTGGAGCTGTGATGCAGGCAGCAGTGCTAACCACCACGCCACAGTGCCACCGTGCCAACCCTTGAGGCACTAGAAGCGTCATAGCTCTCAGTAAACGATCATAACCCCACGATGCCAGGTGAGGCCGTAACTGCGCCACAGTGCCACCCCTTGAGGAAATATGTTTATTTAATAGCTCTCAGTAAACATCATAAAACAAATCTATCTCCTTTTGAAACCCAGTCAATAAACTGGTTACATGTAGCATCTTCTGTAAAAGTCACCATCTTTACAAAGTCACATAACTGATGATGTCATGCTCCTGATTGGCCAAAATGTTTCCTGAAAATGTGTCCCAATGTAGAACTCAGGTCTACTCCAGTGTAACATTTCCTTGTTTCTGGAAACACTGAAACAGCAGCAAGCATACACCAAGAAAACGTTGTGTCTGGAATCACAGAAACAGCAGAAAGCATAAACCAAGAAACATTGTGTCTGGAAACACAGAAACAGCAGCAAGCATACACCAAGAAACATTGTGTCTGGAAACACTGAAACAGCAGCAAGCATACACCATGAAACATTGTGTCTGGAAACACTGAAACAGCAGCAAATTGGAGAAGGAATCTATGAAAAAGACCTAGGAGTTTTTGTGGACCAGGAGAATTATGTCTTCATCTAGGCAACGTGGGGCAAACAAAGCTATAAAAAAGGCTAACAAGATGCTCGGATACATTGTGAAAAGTGTTGTTTAAATATTTGAGGGCTGTTAAATCAAGGCAAGTAATGTTAAAACAGGCTAAAAAAATTTGTGTCTAGAAAGACCTCATCTTGAATACGTGTGTTTCAAACATTCAAACATCACCTCGCTATCGAAAAGACTATTGCTGCCTAGAAAGACAAACAAAGAAGAGCGACCAGGAAACATTATTCCGGGAGTTAAAAAAGGCATGTCAGGAAACATGTCAGACAAGCTTTTTAACAGCAGAAAGAGAGGGGAATGTGAGGGTTTCTTGGAAAAAATCTAAAATAATATTAAAAAAAAATAATCTAAATTCCAAAAAAATTTTTTTTTTCAAGCTCCCTTTTAGTTAAATTGGTTGTCTGTTCAGTCTGAGATCAAAGAAGACTACGTGGCGACCTAATGCAAGCAAATCAAAATTCTAAAAGGTAAACGAGCAGTGTCGACCCCAAGGGAACATTGTCAGCCTGGAAAAACAGAAACAAGCAGCAACCATACACAAATGGAGTGTTAGAAACACAGGGGCATTCAGAACAGAAAATAGGAGACACTTTTTTACACAGAGAATTGTGAGGGTCTGGAATCAACTCCCCAGTAAACATTGTTGAAGCTGACACCCTGGGAACAGCAAGAAGCTGCTTGATGAAATTTTGGGATCAATAAGCTACTAACAACCAAACAGCAAGATGGGCCAAATGGCCTCCTCTCGTTTGTAAACTTTCTTATGCAAGCATACACCAGTAAACATTGTCTGGAAACACTGGAAAACAGCAGCAAGCATACACCAAGAAACATTGTGTCTGGAAACACAGAAACAGCAGCAAGCATACACCAGGAAACATTGTGTCTGGAAACACAGAAACAGCAGCAAGCATACACCAGGAAACATTGTGTCTGGAAACACAGAAACAGCAGCAAGCATACACCAGGAAACATTGTGTCTGGAAACACTGAAACAGCAGCAAGCATACACCAAGAAACATTGTGTCTGGAAACACAGAAACAGCAGCAAGCATACACCAGGAAACATTGTGTCTGGAAACACAGAAACAGCAGCAAGCATACACCAGGAAACATTGTGTCTGGAAACACAAAAACAGCAGCAAGCATACACCAAGAAACATTGTGTCTGGAAACACAGAAACAGCAGCAAGCATACACCAGGAAACATTGTGTCTGGAAACACAGAAACAGCAGCAAGCATACACCAAGAAAAATTGTGTCTGGAAACACAAAACAGCAGCAAGCATACACCAGGAAACATTGTGTCTGGAAACACAGAAACAGCAGCAAGCATACACCAAGAAACATTGTGTCTGGAAACACAGAAACAGCAGCAAGCATACACCAAGAAACATTGTGTCTGGAAACACAGAAACAGCAGCAAGCATACACCAGGAAACATTGTGTCTGGAAACACTGAAACAGCAGCAAGCATACACCATGAAACATTGTGTCTGGAAACACAGAAACAGCAGCAAGCATACACCAAGAAACATTGTGTCTGGAAACACAGAAACAGCAGCAAGCATACACCAAGAAACATTGTGTCTGGAAACACTGAAACAGCAGCAAGCATACACCAGGAAACATTGTGTCTGGAAACACAGACAAGCAGCAATCACACCAAGCAACTTTGTCTGGAAACACAGAAACAGCAGCAAGCATACACCAGGAAACATTGTGTCTGGAAACACAGAAACAGCAGCAAGCATACACCAGGAAACAATGGCGGAGTTTACATGCGAGTTTTAGTTATTCACAGGTGACTATAGTGCATTCATGGGTGGTCACTGTGACGGAAAGATGAGTTCTGGTGATGAATCTTCCTCCCGACCTGTGAGGGCGCTAAAGAACGGGAGGAGAAGTATCTGGAAGGGCTGGCCTGACAGTTCGTTTCCGGGACAGGGAAGTGGGTCAGCCTGGAAAGAAGCGCGACTCTGTTGTAAGACCGTATTGATTTGAAAGGTAAACGAGAAGCAGCTGCAAGTAATAAGGCAGCTGCAGCCGTTTACCTAGATATCATGCAGGATTACATATAGGGGCCAGGGTAACGCTGATCTTCTCCTTCGTTTGGGTTAAACGAGTGGAGAGAGAGAAGGACTGAGAGAGGAGCTCTCAGAGTGGATTGTGTTCGTGTTTTGTATTGTTGTGTCTGTCCGTGTAACTGTCTGTTTTTGTATTCAGCACTAGACAGTTAACGCACATCTCCGGAGCTGTCGAAAGGGTCAGCACTATCCGGAGCACCACTGCACTCCACACAAGCCTGTGTCTGCACCGAGCACCTGCACGTCTGCACGCACCCAGGACTGGTGACCGCGTCTTGTGTTTGCTCGCGTTTCATAGTTTTTAATGTTTGAAAAAGATAAACTATTACTTAAAACGGGTAGGAACTTGTTTAAACGTGTTAACTGAAGGGTAGATTCCCCGCCTGTGCGATTATATTCAATCCTCGCATTTTCAGTACCAGTCGATGAGAATGAGTTGATTTCGCGTGTGGTCGTGTTTTGTTAGTCAGGGCTGGACTTGTTGACTCCACGGTAAAAGATAAAGAGATCAAGCTTGTGCTTATAATAAGGAAGATTCAATTGCTTTCTTTTGTCTGATCGAATTAAAACATTATCAGTAACTGCATGCATTTGCCACACTAGCCCTTACAAAATCCTTTAATATCTCCACAGGCTACAGTAGTACCCTTATATAACTTTAAGAAAGTTCACGTGTGTTTTCTCATAATTGTTGATTGGTACTGTAAAACAAAAGCATGGATTGAAAATAATCGTAAAAAAATAGGTGCAGTGACATAATAGCATATTCAGAAAGACATAAATTATTTTGGAGAGACTGGAACAACTTTATATAAAATAAATTCAGAACCACCTTTCATTAATTAGAAATAAAAAAATGAATGAACCAATAGTACAGCACTTCACCAGTCAAGGACATGACATAAATTATGTAAAGTTTGTAGTATTAGAACAGCTAAAATTAGATAATGCGACATATAGAAGAATAAAAGAAAGTAAATGGATAAATAGACTGAACACGATTATGCCAGCAGGACTCAACAGAAAAGATTGAACTAATTAATTCCAATAAATATATTAAAGTTAAAAGTAATTAAATAAACAAAATTAATTCAAATGTTGTGCATGCTGATGCGCTGGGGAGTCCAAATCAAGGCTGATCCAGCATTGCATGATAATATAAATATCATGTCTTTTTTTATGTTTAGCATTATTGTTATAGTTCCTACCTAATTATTTAGAGGGCAGCATGCCTCGCTTTAAGACACTGTGCTGCCAGTTGGACATGTTAAAATAGATTTTTAACTTGTCGATCAGGCACATCTTGAAGGACCATTCAGGCAGGGGGTCTCCCAGTGCTAAGTTCTCAATATAAAAGCATACAATAAAAAACTGCCAGCTGCGTGTCAGTGTGATCGACGCAAGTTGTCAGTAAGTGTCCTCCCAGAACAGAGAAAGAGGGGGATTCCCCAAGAGTCAAGACCCCTTCCTGCTTATTACAGAACCCATTTCCAGATCAGATTTGAAAAATCCCCCCAATTAGTTGAATAGTTTCACTAAAAGAAGGAGGGTTTGGAACCTGTTGGGCAATGGGTATCCCGGTATGAAAAATATATAAAGAGGATGAAACCACGGCAGATACACAGCTCAGTGACAGAACACTGTGATACACAGCAACCTACTGAACAACACCATGCTCTCAGCACTCAAGGTAATTATTGCATTCAAACTCTTAGAAATGTGTACATTTTATATTATTATTATTATTATTATTAGTATTATTTATTTATTATTTATTATTTTCTGTCATATAGCATATTAATTTTATCTGATTCCTTTTTAAATTAGTTTCAGAGAACTCCAAGGCACTTTTCCTGCCTGCGACTTCTACACAAATCTGCAGTTGAAGGTAAACATTTTAAAAAACTATTTAAGAAAAAAGAAAACTGTAGATAATGTAGATTTTAAGGATTTCATACTAACACCAATTGAATGGACCCAATTATCATTAATTGTTATTATTTTAGTCCATTATTGTAGAGTTGATGCTCTGAATACTAAAGTGAGGCACAGGCAGAGACTGACCTGCTGTTTGTTGCCCTGCAGTGCAGGAAAGGCCTGCCCCAGAGGAGACAGTCACCAGCAGTTTTGGAGGGTTCATCCACTCTGTGCACCCGGGCCAGCTGTCAGACACTGTGCTGCACCGCAGTAAGAGGATGATCCTGGACAGCATCGGGGTGGGGCTGCTGGGAAGCACCTCCCACGTCTTCCAGCTGGCTCTGCAGCACTGCCAGGTAATCCTTCAGCTGAGGCTTGCACTGGGCTATGGTACAGAGGGCACACAGGCCAAAGAAATGAGCCCTGGCAGTACAATTTTAATATAAACCATTCCTTCAGTACTTACCCCATTTCACTGAACAGTCACCATTCCAGTTGAAATTTGCATTGTCAAACCAGGGTGATGATAATCAAGAATTGAACTTGCTTGTTTCCATCTTAAAGAACGTTCAGATCCTATAATGATCTGTGATTAACTCTCTTTGCAGCAAATGTATGCTCCAGATTACATCAGTTCAGTCTTTGGTCGATGGCACACAAGACTCTCTCCGAGTCTGGCAGCCTTTGTCAGTGGAGTAGCGGTAAGTCTCTGAATTTGTTTACATAATGCTCAGCCCTTTCAAATTGTAAAGCTGTAGTCCATGAAATGAGCACATTGTAGCAGCTGACAAGTTGTGCAGCATGTGTCATTTTTCATTACACTGTCTGCAACTAATTTCTATGAAAACACCCCTTGAAATACTGCATTCCAAAACATAAATCATCGTGAGGCTGGGTTGCCAATATTTACTATCAGTATATACATACACAAATCAATAGCTCTTGGAAAGATGTGTTATTATTTCAACATAAAATAGTTGAAATGTTCATTTTATCTCTTGTTTTAAGCAATTGTTTGAGAAAAGCCAACAAGTGTACTTTACAGGTTACTTAGCAGATGATTAAGGAGTAGTTCTATGAAAAGTCAAAGGAGAAAAACTTTTTCATAATGCAGAAAATTCAAAACCAAAGTAATGCCTCAATTGTGCAAATATAATATAAATTAAACAATAGTGATGTGCTCATTATAATGGACATGTGCCCATCGGGCAGTGACTGTATTAAGGACACATTCCCATTATCCCTTTGTGTATGAAAGTTCAAGTTTGTATTCATGTCCTTGAGGTTTCTTTTGTAGGAAGATGGGGCACGGCCAGGCTTCCTCGCAGTCAGGAATGTCACTGGAGATGTCACACTGTGCCAGACACTTACTGTGCCCTCACTTTCTTCTTTGCAGGTCCATTCAATGGACTTCGATGATACCTGGCACCCAGCCACTCACCCCTCAGGGGCGGTCCTTCCTGCCCTGCTCGCTATTGCTCAGATGTTGCCTGGCAACGCCAAGCCCAGTGGGATGGACCTCCTGTTAGCCTTCAACGTGGGCATTGAGATTCAGGGCCGGCTCATGAGGTTCTCCAACGAAGCCCAAAACATCCCCAACAGGTGAGGAGACTGCTGCCAAACAAACTTGGCACAATGCTGTAGTGCTGCCAAGAAGGAAGTGTGCCAGGATTCTTCCAGCATGAACGAGACCGTATTTAAATTTGAAAGCAAATCTTAGTCTGTTTTTCAGTGTTTTTTTAGCCTCACATTGATTATGTTGTTTTTATTGGAAATTATTATTACACTTTCCTAACACATTTCTTTTAGAAGGCATGATAATAAATGTTTGTCTATCTGAGTTTGTTTTTAAATCAGAATTTTAAAACCATTAAAAAACATATATAATGTAAAATACTCTCTCAGTTACTAGGGTGGTCATGCCAGTGTTTCTCCCTTCAGGTTCCATCCCCCGACTGTGGTGGGCCCTCTGGGTAGTGCTGCTGCCTGCTCCCGTCTGCTCTCCCTGGATCGCTCGCAGTGCTCAAACGCCCTGGTGATTGCTGCCTCCCTAGCAGGGGCTCCCATGGCCAACGCTGCCACTCAATCCAAACCTCTTCATATCGGGAACGCAGCCCGACTCGGCATGGAGGCGGCACTGCTGGCTTCCCGGGGCCTGGAGGCCAGCACGCTGATCCTGGACTCGACCCCAGGCTGCGCTGGCTTTAGTGCCTTCTACAATGACTACCTGCCACAGGCACTGCCCTCCCCAGAGGAACAGGATCCCCGCTTCCTGCTGGAGGACCAGGACTTAGCCTTCAAGCGCTTCCCTGCACACCTGGGCATGCACTGGGTGGCAGACGCAGCATGCTCAGCGCGGGAGCTTTTGGTCAACACCGTAGGGGGGTTCCATCCCTCTATGATTCGGAGCATCCTACTGAGAATCCCCCTCTCCAAATATATCAACCGTCCCTTCCCTGAATCCGAGCACCAGGCCAGACACTCCTTCCAGTTCAACGCCTGCACTGCTCTGCTGGACGGCGAGGTCAGTGTCCAATCCTTCAGCCCAGCCTTCCTGGACCGCCCCGAGCTGCTCAGCCTCCTGAGCAGAGTACAGGTCG
Source organism: Polyodon spathula (assembly GCF_017654505.1). Lineage (NCBI taxonomy): Eukaryota > Metazoa > Chordata > Actinopteri > Acipenseriformes > Polyodontidae > Polyodon > Polyodon spathula. Next base: position 8,771 of record NW_024474299.1, read on the forward strand.
AGCACCCCCAGGACAACCCTGCCAATTTCAATAAGATGTACGCAGAGGTGCTGCTGACCCTCACAACAGGCAATGTCTTGAAGGGTCGTTGCGACACCTTTTATGGACACTGGAGGAAGCCACTGAGTCGTGACAGTCTGCTGAAAAAGTTCCGGGCAAATGCTGGGGCAGTCCTGCCAGGAGAGAGGGTGGACGCCATCATTGATGCCGTGGAGAACATAAAGGCTTCATGACATCCTTTGATGACGTACACTAGAAGAAAACAATTTGAAGGCACTTGGGAAAAGATCTTTATGCCATTTGTGTTTTGTTTTACTGTATTATTATTGTTGTTGTTGTTAATAAACTCCTAATATGTATTTAAAGTATGAGGTAACATCATCGTACCACACTAAAGCAGTGGTGTCATTATATGACAGATAGGGACAGTCACCTTTAAACCACACAGTTTACACAGATTATACAATGTATATACTCTCATTTCTGATAGCACTGTGAATCTCACTAATGCTCTATTTATTGAATTATTGTTATTTTATTTAATCTTTTACAAAATTGTATTGTGTGTAATTTCACAGTTTTGTATGGGAATTGCATACTGTTGATTTGTGTAGCAGGTCACTGGTTTGGAAGATATCATCTGTCAATTCTATCAATTAAATCATCACCTACAGGATGACAATGTGCATACAAGATGCAAAATGTGAAACCAATGTGATGCCCCTAGTATGCAAATATAGTACAAATGAAACAATTGTGATTGCTTTGGTGTTTATTTTATTTAATTGAAAAACATTCTTAGTTACAAGGTATAACATAGTACTTTCATTTTCTACCAGCTTTTAATCATTACAAAGATGTTTCGACTTTAACAATTAATTCAAAACAGTGTAACTCAAAACAGTACTTTGTTATAATTGTGATATGAATTGACTAATAGAAAGTTTTAATTTGATTAATAATTGTGAAATGTACAATCAGTAATGGTATTATGTTCTAGTTATGTGATGCAGCATTATCTTTGCTCACCTTCTTATTGTCTTGAACATGTATTTTGTTTTACATGCTGCAGCCCTGAAAACACTAGATGGGGTAGATGTTAGTATAGTGCAGTGTAAATAAGTGTGGATGCAAAATTCAAATTGCATTGCGGACAGGAAATTATTTTGCACTGCGCCCTATATAAGCTTAAGAGCAATGCAAATTACTCAACAAGCACAATAATAATTCTGATAATGAGGGTCTCAACGAGCCCATCAGCCTACTTAGCACCGCACGTGCAGCCCAGAAGTGACGGAGTTAGGAATGCAGAGAGCAGTAAGTGCTGGATGACATTTGTGGAGCACGAAAATACAAACAAAAAAAAATATGTCAAAGCAAGACAGCAAAGTCCTCTTTGCGCACGGAAAAGAAAAGTTTTCTGAGAAGGAGCTGAGAGTCCTTACTGCTGAGGTCACTCAGCATGAAACAGAGTTATTTGGAAAAGCCTCAACCAACATCAGTTATGCTAGTATCCTTAGGAAACAATATGCATTGGCCTGACCTTTTTAGCATGACATCCATAAATATGTCTAGCACTCTGGAAAAGGTGTATTGGGCTATCCCTCCAGATATTCCAACTGCGGTCTGAAAAGAACCAGAGGATAAGCAATGCAGAGCACACAGCACTTTGACATGTGCAGGGATAGCGCAGCCCCTAGATTGACAGCAGGTGCAGAACGCCAAGTGAACGCCATTCTTTACGTGCGCAGCAGCTGCTAAACACGAAATTACAGCCGCATTATGGGGGTTTTGCACCCACAAATCACTTTGCGCCTATTCTTACATTTACCCCTTTGAGTGCTGTACAAATTGAATATGAATGCAAGAAAAATGTGAAACTAGAGAAAATAATCAAATAATGTGCAACCAATTATAACAAATAATGCAAATCTGACTGTGCATAATAAGTCTGTAATGTCCATACAAATCCCACATGTTTCAGAGGGCTTGGAATTACAGCTGACCACAAGTGGTCCTTTCCAAATAACCTCAATGCAGCAATTCTGTCTTTTCAGAATGGCTGCAAATATGAGTTCATAAAACTGATAAATGATGACCTAAGCAGAAACAACAATAGTGAATAACAGGGAACACATACTCTATTTTAAACAGGCATTCACTTGAATATTAAGACAGTGTATAAAGTATTGCTGTAATAATAGCTGAGTAGTGTTTCACCTTCATAAAGTTCAAGTGAAGGTTACACAATCTCAGTTTTAATGTCAAGTCCATTTTTTTGCATATAACAGGGTTTGTTATGACAAAATACACCAGGGACAGTTTTTGGATTTCTTTTTGTTTATTTATTGATAGATGAAATGGTAGCTATATCAGTCCAGAGATGATCCACAAAGAGAAGGAGATGTAATGCCTTTTTATTAATATGTAAACATCAATCTCTCTTTTCTACTTTCACCTGAAGAAGAGACCTTTGAGGTCTTGAAAGCCAGTGATTTAATTGTTGTTTAGTTAGTCCAATAAAAGGTATCACATATCCTTCTCTTTGTCTGGTTATTTATTGAAACACATAGATTGTGTTCTATTACATACAGACAGTGAATAAGAAGCAGGATAACTCACTGAAACAAACATGAGCAAATACTGTAGTACCATCTAAAGCCACTAATAGTATCCTATACAATACTATAGTAAATACTGCAGGTAACTACATTGTTTTAAAAGAGTGTTGTCATATTTTATATGGATGATCATTTTACAAAACGCACATTTTACGATGTTAAAAGTGTCAGTAGTGTGAGTATCTCACTCCCATTGTACACCCCACAGCCAGACAGGATCACAGCTCCACGCTTTGCCATGGCGACCAGAGCTCCTTCTGAACACAAACACACACAGAGCACCATCCTTAAAGCAACCTGTAAGTGCTCTGCATGCAGACAGACTTGTTCAGTCACCGTCCCACAACATGGTGGTCAATCCAGTGCAGGGCAGGCTTGAGGCACGCTCATGGGACATAGTGTTGAAGCTCACAATGCCATTGCAATAGAGAGGACTAAGAGCTTCAAAAAATCCAGAGTATATTACAGAAACAAGAGGAAAAAGATATAATAACCTAGTAAATATGCACAGTCATTAATCTAATACACTTTACTGTAAATATTCTTTAATATGCTACAGTACCTATAATATACTACGATACTATATACTATACTATACAATATATACTATTCATCATACAGACATACACACACGCCCTCTAACACATTCTTCAAATATATACAGTCTCTTTTAAACATTAGACTCTTACCCTTAACATTCCTTGAACTTGTTAAATATCTTGGAGAGAGATGTTGAGGTATAGCAATGATCTTTTCATTTAGTGTTTCTTGTTGCTGGTTTATATGCCCAGGTGGGTTATTTGGAATTAGAGACTCAGTCCTGTTTGATAATTCAGTAGTCAAGTAAATGAAATATGACTTTATCTTGAAGTTTGGCCTACCCTAACATTAACAGGGGGTGCAGTAAACAGCCACTAAATATTGCATTTTTATTTGTATTGAATGCGTCCAAAGATGTGAAACTGCCCTCAAGCAGTGTGTTATCTATTCAAATGAGTTTTTCACATGGTAATTTGTGTGAAATTTCAATTACATTTGGTTTCTAAAAATCAGTGTTTTCTAAATCCTTCTCCTTTCAC
>NW_024474299.1:12970-19620 GCF_017654505.1 Polyodon spathula
CGAAATGACACTCTACCCAAAAAAGATAAAATTCCTGACTGTCAAACAAGTGTCGCCTACAGCCACACCACCTTGAATATGCCTGATCTCGTCCGATCTCAGAAGCAAAGCAATGTTGACTTGGATGGGAGACCACCTGGGAATACTGAGTGCTGTAGGTATCACAGTGTTGAAATTTCATTTTACCATTTAAATATTTCAATATGCAACATCAATGGTCGAAATGACACTCTACCCAAAAAAGATACGCCTACAGCCACACCACCTTGAATATGCCTGATCTCGTCCGATCTCAGAAGCAAAGCAATGTTGACTTGGATGGGAGACCACCTGGGAATACTGAGTGCTGTAGGTATCACAGTGTTGAAATTTCATTTTACCATTTAAATATTTCAATATGCAACATCAATGGTCGAAATGACACTCTACCCAAAAAAGATAAAATTCCTGACTGTCAAACAAGTGTCGCCTACAGCCACACCACCTTGAATATGCCTGATCTCGTCCGATCTCAGAAGCAAAGCAATGTTGACTTGGATGGGAGACCACCTGGGAATACTGAGTGCTGTAGGTATCACAGTGTTGAAATTTCATTTTACCATTTAAATATTTCAATATGCAACATCAATGGTCGAAATGACACTCTACCCAAAAAAGATAAAATTCCTGACTGTCAAGCAAGTGTCGCCTACAGCCACACCACCTTGAATATGCCTGATCTCGTCCGATCTCAGAAGCAAAGCAATGTTGACTTGGATGGGAGACCACCTGGGAATACTGAGTGCTGTAGGTATCACACAGTGTTGAAATTTCATTTTACCATTTAAATATTTCAATATGCAACATCAATGGTCGAAATGACACTCTACCCAAAAAAAGATAAAATTCCTGACTGTCAAACAAGTGTCGCCTACAGCCACACCACCTTGAATATGCCTGATCTCGTCCGATCTCAGAAGCAAAGCAATGTTGACTTGGATGGGAGACCACCTGGGAATACTGAGTGCTGTAGGTATCACAGTGTTGAAATTTCATTTTACCATTTAAATATTTCAATATGCAACATCAATGGTCGAAATGACACTCTACCCAAAAAAGATAAAATTCCTGACTGTCAAACAAGTGTCGCCTACAGCCACACCACCTTGAATATGCCTGATCTCGTCCGATCTCAGAAGCAAAGCAATGTTGACTTGGATGGGAGACCACCTGGGAATACTGAGTGCTGTAGGTATCACAGTGTTGAAATTTCATTTTACCATTTAAATATTTCAATATGCAACATCAATGGTCGAAATGACACTCTACCCAAAAAAGATAAAATTCCTGACTGTCAAACAAGTGTCGCCTACAGCCACACCACCTTGAATATGCCTGATCTCGTCCGATCTCAGAAGCAAAGCAATGTTGGGCTTAGTTGTACTTGGATGGGAGACCACCTGGGAATACTGAGTGCTGTAGGTATCACAGTGTTGAAATTTCATTTTACCATTTAAATATTTCAATATGCAACATCAATGGTCGAAATGACACTCTACCCAAAAAAGATAAAATTCCTGACTGTCAAACAAGTGTCGCCTACAGCCACACCACCTTGAATATGCCTGATCTCGTCCGATCTCAGAAGCAAAGCAATGTTGACTTGGATGGGAGACCACCTGGGAATACTGAGTGCTGTAGGTATCACAGTGTTGAAATTTCATTTTACCATTTAAATATTTCAATATGCAACATCAATGGTCGAAATGACACTCTACCCAAAAAAGATAAAATTCCTGACTGTCAAACAAGTGTCGCCTACAGCCACACCACCTTGAATATGCCTGATCTCGTCCGATCTCAGAAGCAAAGCAATGTTGACTTGGATGGGAGACCACCTGGGAATACTGAGTGCTGTAGGTATCACAGTGTTGAAATTTCATTTTACCATTTAAATATTTCAATATGCAACATCAATGGTCGAAATGACACTCTACCCAAAAAAGATAAAATTCCTGACTGTCAAACAAGTGTCGCCTACAGCCACACCACCTTGAATATGCCTGATCTCGTCCGATCTCAGAAGCAAAGCAATGTTGGGCTTAGTTAGTACTTGGATGGGAGACCACCTGGGAATACTGAGTGCTGTAGGTATCACAGTGTTGAAATTTCATTTTACCATTTAAATATTTCAATATGCAACATCAATGGTCGAAATGACACTCTACCCAAAAAAGATAAAATTCCTGACTGTCAAACAAGTGTCGCCTACAGCCACACCACCTTGAATATGCCTGATCTCGTCCGATCTCAGAAGCAAAGCAATGTTGACTTGGATGGGAGACCACCTGGGAATACTGAGTGCTGTAGGTATCACAGTGTTGAAATTTCATTTTACCATTTAAATATTTCAATATGCAACATCAATGGTCGAAATGACACTCTACCCAAAAAAGATAAAATTCCTGACTGTCAAACAAGTGTCGCCTACAGCCACACCACCTTGAATATGCCTGATCTCGTCCGATCTCAGAAGCAAAGCAATGTTGACTTGGATGGGAGACCACCTGGGAATACTGAGTGCTGTAGGTATCACAGTGTTGAAATTTCATTTTACCATTTAAATATTTCAATATGCAACATCAATGGTCGAAATGACACTCTACCCAAAAAAGATAAAATTCCTGACTGTCAAACAAGTGTCGCCTACAGCCACACCACCTTGAATATGCCTGATCTCGTCCGATCTCAGAAGCAAAGCAATGTTGACTTGGATGGGAGACCACCTGGGAATACTGAGTGCTGTAGGTATCACAGTGTTGAAATTTCATTTTACCATTTAAATATTTCAATATGCAACATCAATGGTCGAAATGACACTCTACCCAAAAAAGATAAAATTCCTGACTGTCAAACAAGTGTCGCCTACAGCCACACCACCTTGAATATGCCTGATCTCGTCCGATCTCAGAAGCAAAGCAATGTTGACTTGGATGGGAGACCACCTGGGAATACTGAGTGCTGTAGGTATCACAGTGTTGAAATTTCATTTTACCATTTAAATATTTCAATATGCAACATCAATGGTCGAAATGACACTCTACCCAAAAAAGATAAAATTCCTGACTGTCAAACAAGTGTCGCCTACAGCCACACCACCTTGAATATGCCTGATCTCGTCCGATCTCAGAAGCAAAGCAATGTTGGGCTTGGATGGGGAGGGAGACCACCTGGGAATACTGAGTGCTGTAGGTATCACAGTGTTGAAATTTCATTTTACCATTTAAATATTTCAATATGCAACATCAATGGTCGAAATGACACTCTACCCAAAAAAGATAAAATTCCTGACTGTCAAACAAGTGTCGCCTACAGCCACACCACCTTGAATATGCCTGATCTCGTCCGATCTCAGAAGCAAAGCAATGTTGACTTGGATGGGAGACCACCTGGGAATACTGAGTGCTGTAGGTATCACAGTGTTGAAATTTCATTTTACCATTTAAATATTTCAATATGCAACATCAATGGTCGAAATGACACTCTACCCAAAAAAGATAAAATTCCTGACTGTCAAACAAGTGTCGCCTACAGCCACACCACCTTGAATATGCCTGATCTCGTCCGATCTCAGAAGCAAAGCAATGTTGACTTGGATGGGAGACCACCTGGGAATACTGAGTGCTGTAGGTATCACAGTGTTGAAATTTCATTTTACCATTTAAATATTTCAATATGCAACATCAATGGTCGAAATGACACTCTACCCAAAAAAGATAAAATTCCTGACTGTCAAACAAGTGTCGCCTACAGCCACACCACCTTGAATATGCCTGATCTCGTCCGATCTCAGAAGCAAAGCAATGTTGACTTGGATGGGAGACCACCTGGGAATACTGAGTGCTGTAGGTATCACAGTGTTGAAATTTCATTTTACCATTTAAATATTTCAATATGCAACATCAATGGTCGAAATGACACTCTACCCAAAAAAGATAAAATTCCTGACTGTCAAACAAGTGTCGCCTACAGCCACACCACCTTGAATATGCCTGATCTCGTCCGATCTCAGAAGCAAAGCAATGTTGACTTGGATGGGAGACCACCTGGGAATACTGAGTGCTGTAGGTATCACAGTGTTGAAATTTCATTTTACCATTTAAATATTTCAATATGCAACATCAATGGTCGAAATGACACTCTACCCAAAAAAGATAAAATTCCTGACTGTCAAACAAGTGTCGCCTACAGCCACACCACCTTGAATATGCCTGATCTCGTCCGATCTCAGAAGCAAAGCAATGTTGACTTGGATGGGAGACCACCTGGGAATACTGAGTGCTGTAGGTATCACAGTGTTGAAATTTCATTTTACCATTTAAATATTTCAATATGCAACATCAATGGTCGAAATGACACTCTACCCAAAAAAGATAAAATTCCTGACTGTCAAACAAGTGTCGCCTACAGCCACACCACCTTGAATATGCCTGATCTCGTCCGATCTCAGAAGCAAAGCAATGTTGACTTGGATGGGAGACCACCTGGGAATACTGAGTGCTGTAGGTATCACAGTGTTGAAATTTCATTTTACCATTTAAATATTTCAATATGCAACATCAATGGTCGAAATGACACTCTACCCAAAAAAGATAAAATTCCTGACTGTCAAACAAGTGTCGCCTACAGCCACACCACCTTGAATATGCCTGATCTCGTCCGATCTCAGAAGCAAAGCAATGTTGGGCTTAGTTAGTACTTGGATGGGAGACCACCTGGGAATACTGAGTGCTGTAGGTATCACAGTGTTGAAATTTCATTTTACCATTTAAATATTTCAATATGCAACATCAATGGTCGAAATGACACTCTACCCAAAAAAGATAAAATTCCTGACTGTCAAACAAGTGTCGCCTACAGCCACACCACCTTGAATATGCCTGATCTCGTCCGATCTCAGAAGCAAAGCAATGTTGACTTGGATGGGAGACCACCTGGGAATACTGAGTGCTGTAGGTATCACAGTGTTGAAATTTCATTTTACCATTTAAATATTTCAATATGCAACATCAATGGTCGAAATGACACTCTACCCAAAAAAGATAAAATTCCTGACTGTCAAACAAGTGTCGCCTACAGCCACACCACCTTGAATATGCCTGATCTCGTCCGATCTCAGAAGCAAAGCAATGTTGACTTGGATGGGAGACCACCTGGGAATACTGAGTGCTGTAGGTATCACAGTGTTGAAATTTCATTTTACCATTTAAATATTTCAATATGCAACATCAATGGTCGAAATGACACTCTACCCAAAAAAGATAAAATTCCTGACTGTCAAACAAGTGTCGCCTACAGCCACACCACCTTGAATATGCCTGATCTCGTCCGATCTCAGAAGCAAAGCAATGTTGACTTGGATGGGAGACCACCTGGGAATACTGAGTGCTGTAGGTATCACAGTGTTGAAATTTCATTTTACCATTTAAATATTTCAATATGCAACATCAATGGTCGAAATGACACTCTACCCAAAAAAGATAAAATTCCTGACTGTAAAACAAGTGTCGCCTACAGCCACACCACCTTGAATATGCCTGATCTCGTCCGATCTCAGAAGCAAAGCAATGTTGACTTGGATGGGAGACCACCTGGGAATACTGAGTGCTGTAGGTATCACAGTGTTGAAATTTCATTTTACCATTTAAATATTTCAATATGCAACATCAATGGTCGAAATGACACTCTACCCAAAAAAGATAAAATTCCTGACTGTCAAACAAGTGTCGCCTACAGCCACACCACCTTGAATATGCCTGATCTCGTCCGATCTCAGAAGCAAAGCAATGTTGACTTGGATGGGAGACCACCTGGGAATACTGAGTGCTGTAGGTATCACAGTGTTGAAATTTCATTTTACCATTTAAATATTTCAATATGCAACATCAATGGTCGAAATGACACTCTACCCAAAAAAGATAAAATTCCTGACTGTAAAACAAGTGTCGCCTACAGCCACACCACCTTGAATATGCCTGATCTCGTCCGATCTCAGAAGCAAAGCAATGTTGACTTGGATGGGAGACCACCTGGGAATACTGAGTGCTGTAGGTATCACAGTGTTGAAATTTCATTTTACCATTTAAATATTTCAATATGCAACATCAATGGTCGAAATGACACTCTACCCAAAAAAGATAAAATTCCTGACTGTCAAACAAGTGTCGCCTACAGCCACACCACCTTGAATATGCCTGATCTCGTCCGATCTCAGAAGCAAAGCAATGTTGGGCTTAGTTAGTACTTGGATGGGAGACCACCTGGGAATACTGAGTGCTGTAGGTATCACAGTGTTGAAATTTCATTTTACCATTTAAATATTTCAATATGCAACATCAATGGTCGAAATGACACTCTACCCAAAAAAGATAAAATTCCTGACTGTCAAACAAGTGTCGCCTACAGCCACACCACCTTGAATATGCCTGATCTCGTCCGATCTCAGAAACAAAGCAATGTTGGGCTTTGTTAGTACTTGGAGGGGAGTGTCGCAAGTAACATTGAATCAGCTAGGCTGGTCAGTATAACATTGAATCCTTTTGTATGGAGAATCTCAGTAGCTAAGGCTCGAGGTTCATCAACTGATTCAGATTCAGTTGTATTGAGTTTGC
>NW_024474300.1:0-18000 GCF_017654505.1 Polyodon spathula
GAGCCGGAGCAGACACACACAGTTGTGCAAGGTGGGACTACACACCCTGGATGGGATGCCAGTCCATCGCAGGGCAACTAACAACCCTAGGGGACAATTTAGAGAACTTGCCAATCAATCTAGCCAACATGTTTGTGGACTGTGGGAGAACACCAGAGCACTTGGTGGCGAAAAAAACCAACAGTACAAACACGCTGGGGAGAGCATGCAAACTCCACACAGGCAGACCCACAGACCCCTGAAACCAGGAATCGAACCCAGGGCCCTGGAGCTGTGATGCAGGCAGCAGTGCTAACCACCATGCCACTGCGCCACAGTGCCACCCCTTGAGGAAATATGTTTATTTAATAGCTCTCAGTAAACATCATAAAACAAATTATCTCCTTTTGAAACCCAGTCAATAAACTGGTTACATGTAGCATCTTCTGTAAAAGTCACCATCTTTGCAAAGTCACATGACTGATGATGTCATGCTCCTGATTGGCCAAAATGTTTCCTGAAAATGTGTCCCAATGTAGAACTCAGGTCTACTCCAGTGTAACATTTCCTTCCTTGAGTTTTGAAACAGCAGCAAGAAACATTGTGTCTGGAAACACAGAAACAGCAGCAAGCATACACCAAGAAACATTGTGTCTGGAAACACAGAAACAGCAGCAAGCATACACCAAGAAACATTGTGTCTGGAAACACTGAAACAGCAGCAAGCATACACCAAGCATACACCAAGAAACATTGTGTCTGGAAACACTGAAACAGCAGCAAATTGGAGAAGGAATCTATGAAAAAGACCTAGGAGTTTTTGTTGACTCAGAAATGTCTTCATCTAGACAATGTGGGGAAGCTATAAAAAAGGCTAACAAGATGCTCGGATACATTGTGAAAAGTGTTGAATTTAAAGAAAGGGAAGTAATGTTAAAACTGTACAATGCACTAGTAAGACCTCATCTTGAATATTGTGTTCAGTTCTGGTCACCTCGCTATAAAAAAGATATTGCTGCTCTAGAAAGAGTGCAAAGAAGAGCGACCAGAATTATTCCGGGCTTAAAAGGCATGTCATATGCAGACAGGCTAAAATAATTGAATCTGTTCAGTCTTGAACAAAGAAGACTACGTGGCGACCTAATTCAAGCATTCAAAATTCTAAAAGGTATTGACAGTGTCGACCCAAGGGACTTTTTCAGCCTGAAAAAAGAAACAAGGACCAGGGGTCACAAATGGAGTTTAGAAAAAGGGGCATTCAGAACAGAAAATAGGAGACCACTTTTTTACACAGAGAATTGTGAGGGTCTGGAAAACTCCCCAGTTGTGTTGAAGCTGACAACCTGGGATCCTTGAAGAAGCTGCTTAAAATTGTGGGAGCAGCAAGCATACCAACAACATTGTGTCTGGAAACACCAAAAAACAAGTGGGCCGAATGGCCACCAGAAACATTGTGTAAAAACACAGAAAACAGCAAGTAATTGTGTCTGGAAACACAACACATGTTCAAGAAACAGCAGCAAGCATACACCAAGAAACATTGTGTCTGGAAACACAGAAACAGCAGCAAGCATACACCAAGAAACATTGTGTCTGGAAACACAGAGAAAGCAGCAGCAAGCATACACCAAGAAACATTGTGTCTGGAAACACAGAAACAGCAGCAAGCATACACCAAGAAACATTGTGTCTGGAAACACAGAAACAGCAGCAAGCATACACCAGGAAACATTGTGTCTGGAAACACAGAAACAGCAGCAAGCATACACCAAGAAACATTGTGTCTGGAAACACAGAAACAGCAGCAAGCATACACCAGGAAACATTGTGTCTGGAAACACAGAAACAGCAGCAAGCATACACCAGGAAACATTGTGTCTGGAAACACTGAAAAACAGCACAGCAGCAGCAAGCATACACCAAGAAACATTGTGTCTGGAAACACAGAAACAGCAGCAAGCATACACCAAGAAAAGCATACACCAAGAAACATTGTGTCTGGAAACACAGAAACAGCAGCAAGCATACACCAGGAAACATTGTGTCTGGAAACACAGAAACAGCAGCAAGCATACACCAGGAAACATTGTGTCTGGAAACACAGAAACAGCAGCAAGCATACACCAAGAAACATTGTGTCTGGAAACACAGAAACAGCAGCAAGCATACACCAGGAAACATTGTGTCTGGAAACACAGAAACAGCAGCAAGCATACACCAGGAAACATTGTGTCTGGAAACACAGAAACAGCAGCAAGCATACACCAAGAAACATTGTGTCTGGAAACACAGAAACAGCAGCAAGCATACACCAGGAAACATTGTGTCTGGAAACACAGAAACAGCAGCAAGCATACACCAGAAACATTGTGTCTGGAAACACAGAAACAGCAGCAAGCATACACCAAGAAACATTGTGTCTGGAAACACAGAAACAGCAGCAAGCATACACCAGGAAACATTGTGTCTGGAAACACAGAAACAGCAGCAAGCATACAGGAAACATTGTGTCTGGAAACTGGAAACACAGAAACAGCAGCAAGCATACACCAAGAAACATTGTGTCTGGAAGAGAAACAGCAGCAAGCATGTCTGGAAAAATTGTGTCTGGAAACAGAAACAGCAGCAAGCATACACCAGGAAACATTGTGTCTGGAAACACAGAAACAGCAGCAAGCATACACCAAGAAACATTGTGTCTGGAAACACAGAAAAACAGCAGCAATTGTGTCTGGAAACATACACCAGGAAACATTGTGTCTGGAAACACAGAAACAGCAGCAAGCATACACCAAGAAACATTGTGTCTGGAAACACAGAAACAGCAGCAAGCATACACCAAGAAACATTGTGTCTGGAAACACAGAAACAGCAGCAAGCATACACCAAGAAACATTGTGTCTGGAAACACAGAAACAGCAGCAAGCATACACCAGGAAACATTGTGTCTGGAAACACAGAAACAGCAGCAAGCATACACCAGGAAACATTGTGTCTGGAAACACAGAAACAGCAGCAAGCATACACCAGGAAACATTGTGTCTGGAAACACAGAAAACAGCAGCAAGCATACACCAGAATGGTCTGGAAACACTGAAACAGCAGCAAGCATACAATGGAAACAATGGCAGCAGCAAGCATACTATAGTCACATACATAGTGTGTCACTGTGACGGAAAGATGAGTTCTGGTGATGAATCTTCCTCCCGACCTGTGAGGGCGCTAAAGAACGAGAGGAGAAGTATCTGGAAGGGCTGGCCTGACAGTTCGTTTCCGGGTCAGGGAAGTGGGTCAGCCTGGAAAGAAGCGCGACTCTGTTGTAAGACCGTATTGATTTGAAAGGTAAACGAGAAGCAGCTGCAAGTAATAAGGCAGCTGCAGCCGTTTACCTAGATATCATGCAGGATTACATATAGGGGCCAGGGTAACGCTGATCTTTTCCTTCGTTTGGGTTAAACGAGTGGAGAGAGAGAAGGACTGAGAGAGGAGCTCTCAGAGTGGATTGTGTTCGTGTTTTGTATTGTTGTGTCTGTCCGTGTAACTGTCTGTTTTTGTATTCAGCACTAGACAGTTAAGCACTCCTCCGGAGCTGTCGCCAGGGTCAGCACGATCCGGAGCACCACTACACACCACACAAGCTGTGTCTGCACCGAGCACCTGCACGTCTGCACGCACCCAGGACTGGTGACCGCGTCTTGTGTTTGCTCGCGTTTCATAGTTTTTAATGTTTGAAAAAGATAAACTATTACTTAAAACGGGTAGGAACTTGTTTAAACGTGTTAACTGAAGGGTAGATTCCCCGCCTGTGCGATTATATTCAATCCTCGCATTTTCAGTACCAGTCGATGAGAATGAGTTGATTTCGCGTGTGGTCGTGTTTTGTTAGTCAGGGCTGGACTTGTTGACTCCACGGTAAAAGATAAAGAGATCAAGCTTGTGCTTATAATAAGGAAGATTAAATTGCTTTCTTTTGTCTGATCGAATTAAAACATTATCAGTAACTGCACACATTTGCCACACAGCCCTTACAAAATCCTTTAATATCTCCACAGGCTAGAGTAGTACCCTTATATAACTTTAAGAAAGTTCACGTGTGTTTTCTCATAATCGTTGATTGGTACTGTAAAACAAAAGCATGGATTGAAAATAATCGTAAAAGAATAGGTGCAGTGACATAATGGCATATTCAGAAAGACATAAATCGCATTTCCATCTATACAGTTAGCAAAAATAAATTCTTCCGTTTCCCTAAAGATGCAAAACAATTTAGAATTTGGCCACAGACATGCAGGTTTGTATGCTATTTTAAAACTAGAAATTAAGAATATAACAACATGTTAGATATTGCTTTTGATTAGATATTGCTGTAAGGTATTTGCTGTACATAACTAGATTTTGTGTTCTTTATACATACATATTTGAACGCATTACGTAATTATAAAATAAACGTTCAAATTCCAGCACTAGATGGTCACCAGCTAATGTTGTGTTTTGGAAAAACTTAAGCTGGTGTGAATAGTTTATGAGCTCTTTCTAGTCTGACCAGCATCTCCCAGCTCCTAGCTGGTCTGACCTGCTCCAGCTCTTAGGCTACTCGTCTAACCAGTGTCTCCCAGCTCCAAGAACCGCAAATATCGCACACGTATTTTCCTTTAACGTATTATTTTGTTTGATTGTATCTTTGTATGAAATAAAATGCAAAAAACCAACAACAATAAAAGCTAAGAGCTATTATTATTATTAATACACGATTTAAATGCAGCTTAAATAATATTTTATTAAATTATTTATTATTATTATGCATTACTAATAAAACGTGTGTATATGTATGCGTGTGTGACCAATAAAAATAAATATATGCTCTAAAGAAAACAGGATACAAAGAGAGAATTATAGAGACAACGTTAAGAAAAGTAGATACACTAAAAAGATGATCTAGTAGATTATAAAAATAGAGATAAAAAGGTCAAGAGAGTCCCATTAGTAATGACTTACTCTAAACATAATATTTCTAAGATAGTTTGGAAACACTTGCGATTCTACATAATTCAGAAAAAATGAAAAAAGTATTTCTTAAGGCCCCAGTTGTAGCATTCAAAAGAGAAGCTAATTTAGGTGATATTTTAGTTCACAGTAAACATAAAAGTCACAATAGGTTCTACAGATACTTGCACTAGTACATGTAAAGTGTGTAAATACATGGACAAAAGAAAAAATATAATTAAACACAAGAACAACACATATCCACTAAATACTAATATCTACTGTAAAAATAGCAATGCTGTTTATGGAATAGCCTGTGAAAAATGTGATGAAATAAAATATGTTGGAGAGACTGGAACAACTTTATATAAAATAATTCAGAACCACCTTTCATTAATTAGAAATAAAAAAAATGAATGAACCAATAGTACAGCACTTCACCAGTCAAGGACATGACATAAATGATGTAAAGTTTGTAGTATTAGAACAGCTAAAATTAGACAATGCGACATATAGAAGAATAAAAGAAAGTAAATGGATAAATAGACTGAACACGATTATGCCAGCAGGACTCAACAGAAAAGAATGAACTAATTAATTCCAATAAATATAAATAATAAAAGTTAAAAATAATTAAATAAACAAAATTAATTCAAAAGTTGTGCATGCTGATGCGCTGGGGAGTCCAAATCAAGGCTGATCCTCAGAGCCAGCATTGCATGATAATATAAATATCATGTCTTTTTTTATGTTTAACATTATTGTTATACGTTCCTACCTAATTATTTAGAGGGCAGCATGCCTCGCTTTAAGACACTGTGCTGCCAGCTGGACATATTAAAATAGATTTTTAACTTGTCGATCAGGCCCATCTTGAAGGACC
This sequence comes from Polyodon spathula, assembly GCF_017654505.1. Classification (NCBI taxonomy): domain Eukaryota; kingdom Metazoa; phylum Chordata; class Actinopteri; order Acipenseriformes; family Polyodontidae; genus Polyodon; species Polyodon spathula. Next base: position 5,846 of record NW_024474300.1, read on the forward strand.
ATTCAGGCAGGGGGTCTCCCAGTGCTAAGTTCTCAATATAAAAGCATACAATAAAAAACTGCCAGCTGCGTGTCAGTGTGATCGACCCAAGTTCTCAGTAAGTGTCCTCCCAGAACAGAGAAAGAGGGGGATTCCCCAAGAGTCCAGACCCCTTCCTGCTTATTACAGAACCCATTTCCAGATCAGATTTGAAAAATCCCCCCAATTAGTTGAATAGTTTCACTAAAAGAAGGAGGGTTTGGAACCTGTTGGGCAATGGGTATCCCGGTATGAAAAATATATAAAGAGGATGAAACCACGGCAGATACACAGCTCAGTGACAGAACACTGTGATACACAGCAACCTACTGAACAACACCATGCTCTCAGCACTCAAGGTAATCACTGCATTCAAACTCTCAGAAATGTGTGCATTATATTATTATTATTATTATTATTATTATTATATTATTATTATTATTATTATTATTATTATTTTCTGTCATATAGCATATTAATTTTATCTGATTCCTTTTTAAATTAGTTTCAGAGAACTCCAAGGCACTTTTCCTGCCTGCGACTTCTACATAAATCTGCAGTTGAAGGTAAACGTTTTAAAAAGCTACTTGATTAAAAAAAAAAACTGTGTAAATAATGTCGATTTAAGGATTTCATACTAACGCTAATTGAATGGACCCGATTATGTTTAGATGTTGTTATTTTAGTCCATTATTGTAGAGTTCATGCTCTGAATACTAAAGTGAGGCACAGGCAGAGACTGACCTGCTGTTTGTTGCCCTGCAGTGCAGGAAAGGCCTGCCCCAGAGGAGACAGTCACCAGCAGTTTTGGAGGGTTCATCCACTCTGTGCACCCGGGCCAGCTGTCAGACACTGTGCTGCACCGCAGTAAGAGGATGATCCTGGACAGCATCGGGGTGGGGCTGCTGGGAAGCACCTCCCACGTCTTCCAGCTGGCTCTGCAGCACTGCCAGGTAATCCTTCAGCTGAGGCTTGCACTGGGCTATGGTACAGAGGGCACACAGGCCAAAGAAATGAGCCCTGGCAGTACAATTTTAATATAAACCATTCCTTCAGTACTTACCCCATTTCACTGAACAGTCACCATTCCAGTTGAAATTTGCATTGTCAAACCAGGGTGATGATAATCAAGAATTTAACTTGCTTGTTTCCATCTTAAAGAACGTTCAGATCCTATAATGATCTGTGATTAACTCTCTTTGCAGCAAATGTATGCTCCAGATTACATCAGTTCAGTCTTTGGTCGATGGCACACAAGACTCTCTCCGAGTCTGGCAGCCTTTGTCAGTGGAGTAGCGGTAAGTCTCTGAATTTGTTTACATAATGCTCAGCCCTTTCAAATTGTAAAGCTGTAGTCCATGAAATGAGCACATTGTAGCAGCTGACAAGTTGTGCAGCGTGTGTCATTTTTCATTACACTGTCTGCAACTAATTTCCATGAAAACACCCCTTGAAATACTGCATTCCAAAACATAAATCATCGTGAGGCTGGGTTGCCAATATTTACTATCAGTATATACATACACAAATCAATAGCTCTTGGAAGAGATGTGTTATTATTTCAACATAAAATAGTTTAAATGTTCATTTTATCTCTTAAGCAATTGTTTGAGAAAAGCCAACAAGTGTACTTTACAGGTTACTTAGCAGATGATTAAGGAGTAGTTCTATGAAAAGTCAAAGGAGAAAAACTTTTTCATAATGCAGAAAATTCAAAACCAAAGTAATGCCTCAATTGTGCAAATATAATATAAATTAAACAATAGTGATGTGCTCATTATAATGGACATGTGCCCATCGGGCAGTGACTGTATTAAGGACACATTCCCATTATCCCGTTGTGTATGAAAGTTCAAGTTTGTATTCATGTCCTTGAGGTTTCTTTTGTAGGAAGATGGGGCACGGCCAGGCTTCCTCGCAGTCAGGAATGTCACTGGAGATGTCACACTGTGCCAGACACTTACTGTGCCCTCACTTTCTTCTTTGCAGGTCCATTCAATGGACTTCGATGATACCTGGCACCCAGCCACTCACCCCTCAGGGGCGGTCCTTCCTGCCCTGCTCGCTATTGCTCAGATGTTGCCTGGCAACGCCAAGCCCAGTGGGATGGACCTCCTGTTAGCCTTCAACGTGGGCATTGAGATTCAGGGCCGGCTCATGAGGTTCTCCAACGAAGCCCAAAACATCCCCAACAGGTGAGGAGACTGCTGCCAAACAAACTTGGCACAATACTGTAGTGCTGCCAAGAAGGAAGTGTGCCAGGATTCTTCCAGCATGAACGAGACCGTGTTTAAATTTGAAAGCAAATCTTAATCTGTTTTTCAGTGTTTTTTTAGCCTCACATTGATTATGTTGTTTTTATTGGAAATTATTATTACACTTTCCTTTTCTTTTAGAAGGCATGATAATAAATGTTTGTCTATCTGAGTTTGTTTTTAAATCAGAATTTTAAAACCATTAAAAAACATATATAATGTAAAATACTCTCTCAGTTACTAGGGTGGTCATGCCAGTGTTTCTCCCTTCAGGTTCCATCCCCCGACTGTGGTGGGCCCTCTGGGTAGTGCTGCTGCCTGCTCCCGTCTGCTCTCCCTGGATCGCTCGCAGTGCTCAAACGCCCTGGCGATTGCTGCCTCCCTAGCAGGGGCTCCCATGGCCAACGCTGCCACTCAATCCAAACCTCTTCATATCGGGAACGCAGCCCGACTCGGCATGGAGGCGGCACTGCTGGCTTCCCGGGGCCTGGAGGCCAGCACGCTGATCCTGGACTCGACCCCAGGCTGCGCTGGCTTTAGTGCCTTCTACAACGACTACCTGCCACAGGCACTGCCCTCCCCAGAGGAACAGGATACCCGCTTCCTGCTGGAGGACCAGGACATAGCCTTCAAGCGCTTCCCTGCACACCTGGGCATGCACTGGTTGGCAGACGCAGCATGCTCAGCGCGGGAGCTTTTGGTCAACACCGTAGGGGGGTTCCACCCCTCTATGATCCAGAGCATCCTACTGAGAATCCCCCTCTCCAAATATATCAACCGTCCCTTCCCTGAATCCGAGCACCAGGCCAGACACTCCTTCCAGTTCAACGCCTGCACTGCTCTGCTGGACGGCGAGGTCAGTGTCCAGTCGTTCAGCCCAGCGTTCCTGGACCGCCCCGAGCTGCTCAGCCTCCTGAGCAGAGTACGGGTCGAGCACCCCCAGGACAACCCTGCCAATTTCAATAAGATGTACGCAGAGGTGCTGCTGACCCTCACAACAGGCAATGTCTTGAAGGGTCGTTGCGACACCTTTTATGGACACTGGAGGAAGCCACTGAGTCGTGACAGTCTGCTGAAAAAGTTCCGGGCAAATGCTGGGGCAGTCCTGCCAGGAGAGAGGGTGGAGGCCATCATTGATGCGTGGAGAACATAGAAGACATGCAGGACTGCTCCCACCTCACCATGCACCTGGAGTCAAGGGCTTCATGACATCCTTTGATGACGTACACTAGAAGAAAACAATTTGAAGGCACTTGGGAAAAGATCTTTATGCCATTTGTGTTTTGTTTTACTGTATTATTATTGTTGTTGTTGTTATTATATAATGCATAATTTTAGTGAGTATTTACCTCAATTGTAAGTAAAGCAGTGGTGTCATTATATGACAGATAGGGACAGTCACCTTTAAACCACACAGTTTACATAGATTATACAATGTATATACTCTCATTTCTGATAGCACTGTGAATCTCACTAATGCTCTATTTATTGAATTATTGTTATTTTATTTAATCTTTTACAAAATTGTATTGTGTGTAATTTCACAGTTTTGTATTGGAATTGCATACTGTTGATTTGTGTAGCAGGTCACTGGTTTGGAAGATATCATCTGTCAATTCTATCAATTAAATCATCACCTACAGGATGACAATGTGCATACAAGATGCAAAATGTGAAACCAATGTGATGCCCCTAGTATGCAAATATAATACAAATGAAACAATTGTGATTGCTTTGGTGTTTATTTTATTTAATTGAAAAACATTCTTAGTTACAAGGTATAACACAGTACTTTCATTTTCTACCAGCTTTTAATCATTACAAAGATGTTTCGACTTTAATAATTAATTCAAAACAGTGTAACTCAAAACAGTACCTTGTTCTAATTGTGATATGAATTGACTAATAGAAAGTTTTAATTTGATTAATAATTGTGAAATGTACAATCAGTAATGGTATTATGTTCTAGTTATGTGATGTGAATTAAAACGTCTGTTTTCTCAAGTGAATTGATTAAATACAATTGTGGACCTTGTCTGAGAGAGTTTGCCAACTTTTATTTTATGAATGTATTAGTTTTTTTTTTACTACGCACCTCACCAATTGTTGATGAGCGCTCTACCTTTTTGTGATACATGAGTTAAGTAGTAATTAACGACAGTGTTTAATGTGCTACCTAGGAAGTGTTAGCCCTTCCGTCAATACCCTTCCCCTGTGCACAGTTAACAAAATGAGAAAAACACCTGCCAGGTTACAAATGTCACGTGTGGGTGCCCTGAGATAACCTAGCTAGTGTACCTATGTAGTGGACGACTACGTCATTTTTGGACCTTCGTAACCATATAGTTATTTCTTTCTCCCATATAGGTTGTTTGTTCCCCGGGTTTCCCACACAATGGGGCAGCGTCTGGTAAAACAAAAGTTTATTTGTTCTCAAGAGGGTAAAAAATCGTTAAAACCAAACCACACGGCAATAAAAAAAATAATAATCAAGTTAAGGTTTCAAAAAGGGAGTGCCAAAAAAAGAAGAATAAAAGAACACCGCACACTAGGCACCAGTGGTGTGTACAATAGCCACACCAAATACAAATCAAAAAGAAAATAACCATCCTATATTGTCCCAACACGACAAACAAAAATAAGAAAATAACTCCAAACCCATCCCTGAATATTGTCCCAGTGCTGGTCTGTCCCCAGATCAAAGTTCTTGTTGCCAATGTTCGTATTCTCCCTCCCCCTGCGCGCTCTGCCTGCATTATGGGGGTTTTGCTCCTCCTGGTTCTTCCTGTCTTTCGTGTTCCTGTCTCAGCTTACAAATCAAAACCTTTATATAATCCTGAAACTGGACCGCCATTATCTGTGGCGGGACTTCCTGTTGCTGGGATGAAAGTGCTCTACCCAACAGGCAGCCACAACACACATAAAACCAACTGGGGGTTGAGATAAGCAGATTCCAATAAAAAATAAAAAAAACCTCAATGCACAAAAACCCATTCAAAATGGCATCATTTGTGACACTAAAAGCCAAAAACTTCCTACTAAGGCTTTAAAATAAACAATGAACTCTTATTAATGCTAGCAGCATTATCTCTGCTCACCTTCTTATTGTCTTGAATATGTATTTTGTTTTACATGCTGCAGCCCTGAAAACACTAGATAGGGTAGATGTTAGTATAGTGCAGTGTAAATAAGTGTGGATGCAAAATTCAAATTGCATTGCGGACAGGCAATTATTTTGCACTGCGCCCTATATAAGCTTAAGAGCAATGGAAATTACTCAACACGCACAAATAATTCTGATAATGAGGGACTCAACGAGCCCGTCAGCCTACTTAGCACCGCACGTGCAGCCCAGAAGTGACGGAGTTAGGAATGCAGAAAGCAGTAGGTGCTGGATGACATTTGTGGAGCACGAAAATACAAACAAAAAAAAAATATGTCAAAGCAAGACAGCAAAGTCCTCTTTGCGCACGGAAAAGAAAAGTTTTCTGAGAAGGAGCTGAGAGTCCTTACTGGCTGAGGTCACTCAGCATGAAACTGAGTTGTTTGGAAAAGCCTCAGCCAACATCAGTTATGCTAGTATCCTTAGGAAATTATATGTATTGGCCTGCCCTTTTCAGCAAGACATGCAAATACTGTAGTACCATCTAAAGCCACTTATAGTATCCTATACAATACTAGAGTAAATACTGTAGGTAACTACATTGTTTTAAAACAGTGTTGTCATATTTTATATGGATGATCATTTTACAAAACGCACATTTTACGATGTTAAAAGTGTCAGTAGTGTGAGTATCTCACTCCCATTGTACACCCCACAGCCAGACAGGATCACAGCTCCACGCTTTGCCATGGTGACCAGAGCTTCTTCTGAACACAAACACACACAGAGCACCATCCTTAAAGCAACCTGCAGGTGCACTGCATGCAGACAGACTTGTTCAGTCACCGTCCCACAACATGGTGGTCAATCCAGTGCAGGGCAGGCTTGAGGCACGCTCATGGGAAATAGTGTTGAAGCTCACAATGCCATTGCAATAGAGAGGACTAAGAGCTTCAAAAAATCCAGAGTATATTACAGAAACAAGAGGAAAAAGATATAATAACCTAGTAAATATGCACAGTCATTAATCTGATATACTTTACTGTAAATATTCTTTAATATACTACAGTACCTATAATATACTACGATACTATATACTATACTATACAATATATACTATTCATCATACAGACATACACACACGATCTCTAACACATTCTTCAAATATATACAGTCTCTTTTAAACATTAGACTCTTGCCAGTAACATTCCTTGAACTTGTTAAATATCTTGGAGAGAGATGTCGAGGTGTAGCAGAGATCTTTTCATTTAGCGTTTCTTGTTGCTTTCCTGCCTTTTTCTTGACTGTCTATTGTCCTCAAGGAGGACATTTTTCAGCCTTCCTTCGATAGCTCAGCTGGTAGAGCGGAGGACTGTAGTGAAACACATGGGCATCCTTAGGTTGCTGGTTCAATTCTGGCTCGAAGGACAATACTTTTTTTTTTCACCTGCTTTTACTGGTAATGAGGGACAAAAAGGAGGAATGAAACCAAAGGCAACAACTGTCTGAAACAATATCAAAATTATCTTCTTCTTCTCTTCAGCAATAAGAAAATATTTTTCATCTGGCTCCGGGCAGCTATGTATCATAACTGGCCAAGTGTGGGGAATTAGCTCAAATGGTAGAGGGTTCGCTTAGCATGCGAGAAGTGAGTGGGAGAAGTACAGGCGTGGAAAAGTACAGAGCAGTTTCGAAGCAGAAAGGAGAAATTGCATCTTGAATTGCTTTAATCAGAAAACAGAGGACATTGGGGAAACACAGCCGCGTGTGTTTTTCTGATAACAAACAAGCTGAAACTCGGAGCAGCTGATTCAAATTCAGCGCCGTTTTGAGACACGGGCGAGGGGAGGAGCCGACAGCACAGCAGAACAACGCAGTTAAACGAGGCAGTCTTCCCAGCGACAGCGAGTGGAAGCGACAGCGAGTGGGAGAAGTACAGCGTGGAAAAGTACAGAGCAGTTTCGAAGCAGTTGGAAAGCAGGTTGACGGCTGCAGAAGAAACTAAACTTCAAAAAAAAAAAAAACCCTCAACATGGTCTTCAAGCCAGTAATCTGTGACACCTGCTTGATGTGGGAAATCCGAGAAAACCCAGCGGAGCTAAACCAAGTGTGCGTAAAGTGCCGCGCGATCCAGGATTTGCATAAACTAGTAAGTATGCTAGAAATGGAGCTGGAAGAAGTGAGACAGCAACAGGATCTTGAGGAACTGGCACACCCACAATTCATGGAAGTCTGCATCACCCCTAACAGACTGAAAGCCACCAGGGAGATAGAAGGTCAGAACAGCTGGGTTCAGGTAGGCAGAAGCAGGGAAAAAAAGAAACTTCGTCAAACACAACCACCAGAAATCAAAACAACCAACAGATTTGAGTCACTTCAGAATTTTGATGAGCAGAACCAACAACAAGAGAATGAAAGGAACAACATCCAGGACCCCATTGACAGTGGTGACCAGACAGCAAAAAGAAGGGAGGTCATGATTGTTGGGGACTCCATATTGAGAAACACAGCAAGTTCAGTTCGCAGTTTGGACCCCCTTACTACAACAGTGTGCTGCCTTCCGGGAGCCTCGGTCAAGCACATCACTGAAAACGTGGACAGGCTCCTAGAACGAACAGGAGACGACCCGGTAGTAGTCGTCCACATCGGTACAAACAACATTGGAAGAGACAGACCAAAATCCCTGCAAAACAAATTCAGAGAGCTAGGAAGGAAATTAAAAGAGAAAACCAAAACTGTGGTATTTTCTGGTATACTACCCGCACCTTGCAAAGGACCATATGGACAGCTGGAAATAATTAATCAAAACCAATGGTTGAAGACGTGGTGCACACGGGAAGGCTTCACCTATCTTGATCATTGGACCACTTTCTACAACGAGGACTATCTGTATAGACGGGATGGACTGCATTTAAATAACAAGGGAACTAGTCTACTTGGAGAAAAGATCCTCGAGCAGGTTCGGAAGCATTTAAACTAGAAAGGAAGGGGGGAGAAATCAACAAAAAAACAGAAGGGAGACCGCATCAAAACAAGAACAACAACTCAGGTAAGACAACCATTAAATGTGTTTATCTAAATGCTAGAAGTATCAGAAACAAAATTCTAGAACTTGAAGCTACTGCACTAACAGGTAACTATGATGTGATAGGTGTTACAGAAACGTGGTTATCTGAGAGTGATGGGGACGAATATAATATTTGTGGGTATACACTGTATAGGAAAGACAGGCAGGACAGAAGAGGAGGAGGGGTAGCGCTATACATAAGAAACAGTCTTGAAGCCCAGGTGTTAAACCTGGACAAAGAAAATAAAACCGAATCAATATGGGTCAGAATAACAGACAAAAATTCAAAGGGCATAATAATAGGAGCATGCTATAGACCGCCAGATTCAGACGGTGAGCACAATAATCTGTTATACAATGACATTAGAAATGTGTGTAGCAAAGGAGAAGCCATACTAATGGGGGATTTCAACTTCCCCCAAATAAAATGGGAAAACCCGGTGGGTAGCGCGAAGGACGAAATAGAAATGGTGGAAATGACAAATGACTGCTTCCTAACACAATTTGTGAAGGCACCCACTAGAGGGGAGGCATGCCTTGATTTAGTCTTTTCAAATAACGAAGATAGAATAACTAAAACAGAGGTCAGAGAACCACTGGCAAACTCAGACCACAACATGGTCTCATTTGAAGTGTTTTTTAAATCCTCAAAAGTAAAGACTAAAGCTAAGGTTTACAATTTTAGAAAAGCAAACTATGAAGGCATGAAACAGAGACTAACAGAAGTAGATTGGAGTAAAATAGAGAAAACACCCACAGAAGAAGGATGGTTGTTCTTCAAAAACGTAGTACTAGAGGCGCAAAACAATTACATCCCTAAAGTAGACAAATCTAAATGTAAAACTAAATTGCCAAAATGGTTTAATAGATCAATTAAAAAAAAAATATTCAGCGAAAAAAGGCACTTTACAGAGCATTAAAAAAGGACCAAAAAGAAAGTACACAGAAAGAGTACACAGAACTGCAAATGCAAGTCAAAAAGGAAGTTAGAAAGGCCAAGAGAGAAATAGAAATGAACATTGCTAAGGGAGCTAAAACCAATTCCAAAATGTTTTTCCAATATTACAACAGCAAGAGAACATTCAAAGAGGAGATTAAATGTTTAAGAGATACAAATGGCAAAATCGTAGAGGAAGAAAAAAAAATAGCAAATATGTTAAATGAATACTTTTCACAAGTTTTTACAAAGGAAGATACTGACAACATGCCCCACATGTCATCCAGTTCCTATCCAGTTTTAAATAACTTTAGCATAACTGAGGCAGAAGTGTTAAAGGGACTAGGAGCTCTTAAAATAAACAAATCCCCTGGGCCGGATGAGATCCTCCCAGTAGTACTCAAAGAAATGAAAGAAGTAATTTACAAACCGCTAACCAAGATCATGCAGCAGTCTCTTGACACAGGGGTGGTACCGACAGACTGGAAAATTGCAAACGTAATACCGATCCACAAAAAGGGAAACAAAACTGAACCAGGTAACTACAGACCAGTAAGCCTGACTTCTATTATATGCAAACTTATGGAAACTATAATAAGATCCAAAATGGAAAATTACCTATATGGTAACAGGGTACTGGGAGACAGTCAACATGGTTTTAGGAAAGGGAGATCGTGTCTAACTAACTTGCTTGATTTTTTTTGAGGATGCAACATCGATAATGGATAATTGCAAAGCATATGACATGGTTTATTTAGATTTCCAGAAAGCTTTTGACAAAGTCCCGCACAAAAGATTAATTCTCAAACTGAACGCAGTTGGGATTCAAGGAAACACATGTACATGGATTAGGGAGTGGTTAACATGTAGAAAACAGAAAGTACTGATTAGAGGAAAAACCTCAGAATGGAGTGTGGTAACCAGCGGTGTACCACAGGGATCAGTATTAGGTCCTCTGCTATTCCTAATCTACATTAATGATTTAGATTCTGGTATAGTAAGCAAACTTGTTAAATTTGCAGACGACACAAAAGTAGGAGGAGTGGCAAACACTGTTGCAGCAGCAAAGGTCATTCAAAATGATCTAGACAAGATTCAGAACTGGGCAGATACATGGCAAATGACATTTAATAGAGAAAAGTGTAAGGTACTGCACGCAGGAAATAAAAATGTACATTATAAATATCATATGGGAGATATTGAAATTGGAGAAGGAATCTATGAAAAAGACCTAGGAGTTTTTGTTGACTCAGAAATGTCTTCATCTAGGCAATGTGGGGAAGCTATAAAAAAGGCTAACAAGATGCTCGGATACATTGTGAAAAGTGTTGAATTTAAATCAAGGGAAGTAATGTTAAAACTGTACAATGCACTTGTAAGACCTCATCTTGAATATTGTGTGCAGTTCTGGTCACCTCGCTATAAAAAAGATATTGCTGCTCTAGAAAGAGTGCAAAGAAGAGCGACCAGAATTATTCCGGGCTTAAAAGGCATGTCATATGCAGACAGGCTAAAAGAATTGAATCTGTTCAGTCTTGAACAAAGAAGACTACGTGGCGACCTAATTCAAGCATTCAAAATTCTAAAAGGTATTGACAGTGTCGACGCAAGGGACTTTTTCAGCCTGAAAAAAGAAACAAGGACCAGGGGTCACAAATGGAGATTAGAAAAAGGGGCATTCAGAACAGAAAATAGGAGACACTTTTTTACACAGAGAATTGTGAGGGTCTGGAATCAACTCCCCAGTAATGTTGTTGAAGCTGACACCCTGGGATCCTTCAAGAAGCTGCTTGATGAGATTTTGGGATCAATAAGCTACTAACAACCAAACGAGCAAGATGGGCCGAATGGCCTCCTCTCGTTTGTAAACTTTCTTATGTTCTTATGTTCTTATTATATGTCAGGTAAACAGCTTAGCTGTCCTGGGTGTTAGTCAGGGACCTGCATACATTTAGTTGGTGCTCAATGAAAGCTAGGTGTTTGTTTGATTCTGTTTGATTGATTTTTGAATAAAAGTGCACATTCTAAAGGGGCACAATCCCGAATAACGGCCAATCTATGTGTGTGTGTGTGTATATATAATATAATATTATACCTTTCACTAGCAACAGTGTTTGCTCCAGGGGGTCAGTGGGGGGGAATCAATATGTTTGATTCAGAACCAATCACCATTTCTTATTTTTGTTTGTCTTAAATATGCCAACAGAGTTTTACTGACCTTTTTGTTTCTGAAGAAAAAAAAATAACTGTAAAGCTGTAGATACAACCAAGGTGTCTCTACAACACTCATTGTCACTTTTGTGGAAAGTACTGTGAAATAAGTCAGTGATGCTGGTGTATCACTGAGTAGAGGATATTCATTATACCAAATCACTTTAGAACAGGGTTTGCAATCTTTTGAAGCTGTGTACCCCTTTACAAAAAATGTAGTCTACTGCATATCCCCATCTGAGATAGTTATAATAAAATGAAAACAGGTCTGTACGATAACATGATACAACAACGCACAAGCCTTGCAGTGTGTGAAGGATACAATTATAAAAGTTACTGTATTATAACAGAAATATATATTTAATTTGGGAGAAAATCAGTCCCTCAAACAGGTTTCTAGTTGTTGGAAACATCAACATAATTTTATTGTAATTGCTAAATAATTAAAATCAAGAAAGCCTCAATCGCTCAGACATGACATAGGACTATCCAGGGCTTCTCAAATTTGGCTGCTGGTTTTCATTCCAACTGAGCTCTCAATTACTGAACTAGACCCTTAATTAA
>NW_024474301.1:0-10000 GCF_017654505.1 Polyodon spathula
ACCTCTCTACTTGTTTTCAGCTCTTGAACAGTTGCATATTTCAAGTTAGCTATAACATTTCATAAGTAACTTGAACTGCAACTGTTTAAGAGCTGAAAATGAGCAAAAAGGTCTAATTAATCAAATTATTAATAACATAAGAACATGATGGGTCTAGTTAAGTAATTGAGAGCTTGGTTGGAATGAAAACCAGCAGCCACAGGGGGTCCCCAGGACCAGGTTTGAGAAGCCCTGGACTATTCCTTGATCGCAAATGGAAATCATGTTGTTTTTTTATTGATTAATACAATTACAGAAAAGCAGGCAAAGAAAAGTTCACTATCCAGCCTCTGTACAGCTGACCTTATTACAAAAACATGTTATTGGCATTTTTAAATTATTGGTGACTAAAACGTATAGTACTGATGCAACTTAAAAAACCATAATAAACGGTTCCCTAGTATCAGCGTGATGGATGTTCCTGCTTGTTGGCACACAAATCACTGACGATTGCAGGGAAATTAGAGAGAGATTCCTTCGCAAGACATTTTTGTCGTTTTTTAATCTGACGCTATTTCGTCTTGATCGTCCTTTGCTGGTAATGTTCTAGTATTGAGCCAACAATCTATTTTTTCACGGGATTGAAAGCTAAAAACTCTTACAATCACTCCAGACGTAACGGCTTGTCAAATTAGACCGCATGGCAATACTTCGGTTTCTGATTGGCCATACATTCTGTATTTTGAAATGAACCAATAGTACTTAAGTTACAATAAACTTTAATCGGGTCATTGTTAAAAAAAAAATAAATAAATAAATCTATTTGCAGGCACAAACGCACAGAGGAAATAAAAAGGAGTTAAGCCTAGACTTTTAGTTTTTTAAAATGTTTTAAGTGCCTGTGGAAGGGGTGTGGGTAATTCACTGACTAGGAGACAGACAGGTGTAATTGAAAACACCACACAGGTGCCCAGTTTTATTTTAGACCAGTTCTTATTTTTTTTTTCCGGCAGAGGGCACTGTTGACCGTGGGCTGCCTATCAACGATGATAGACAGCACCACGGAAATACCACAGCTGGTAAGCGAACAGCAAGTGCACTCGCAGGTGCTCAAAGAAATAATAATGAAAACAGAAAGCGAAAAGAACAAGGTGAAAATAAAACAGTAATAAAACTACAAATAAAAGGTGCTGCACTCGGCAGCGTTATCCCGGTCGCCGCTACCCGCAGGACCCGGATCACCGTCCTACTCTGTCGGCCAACTAGCCTGCTCTTTTACAATACACCGGGGTCGGCCCAAAGACCCCTGAATGCAGCACCACACACATGCAAATAGAACCCCCTAATACACCTCCACACACATGCAAATAGCACCCTTGAATACAGCACCTTACACATACAAATAAGACCCCCTAATATAGCGCAACAAACATGCAAATAGCACCCCCGAAAACAGCACCACAAACATGCAACTCCCCCCAATAGAGCAGAACACACATGCAAATAGCACCTCTGAATAGAGTACCACACACATGCAAATAACACCCCCCAATACAGCAACACACACATGCAAATAGCACCCCCTAATACAGCACCACACACAGGCAAATAGCACCCCTGAATAAAGCACCACACACATGTAAATAGAACTCCCTAATACAGCACCACACACATGCAAATAGCACCACTGAATACAGCAAAACACACACATGCAAATAGCACCCCCTAATACAGCACCACACACATGCAAATAGCACCCCCTAATACAGCACCACACACATGCAAATAGCAACCCCTAATACAGTACCACACACATGGAAATAGAATACCCTAATACAGCACCACACACATGCAAATAGCACCCCCTAATTCAGCACCACACACATGCAAATAGCACCCCCTAATACAGCACCACACACATGCAAATAGCACCCCCTAATACAGTACCACACACATGCAAATAGCACCCCCTAATAGAGCACCACTCACATGCAAATAGCACCCCCAATACTGCACCACACACATACAAAAAACACCCCTTAATATAGCGCCACAAAATTGCAAATAGAACCCCCTAATACAGCACCACACACATGCAAATAGAACCCCCCAATACAGCACCACACACATGCAAATAGCACCCCCTAATACAGCACCACACACATGCAAATAGCACCCCCTAATACAGCACCACACACATGCAAATAGCACCCTTGAATACAGCTCCACACACATGCAAATAGCACCCCTGAATACAACACCTCACACATGCAAATAACACCCCCTAATACAGCACCAAACACATGCAAATAACACTGCCTAATACAGCACCAAACACATGCAAATAGCAACCCCTAATAAAGCACCACACACATGCAAATAGCATAACCTAATACAGCACGACACACATGCAAATAACAAACCCTAATACAGCACGACACACATGCAAATAACAAACCCTAATACAGCACGACACACATGCAAATAGCACCCCCTAATACAGCACCACAAACATGTCAGACAAACAGACAGTCAACATGGTTGTAGGAAAGGGAGATCGTGCCTAACTAACTTGCTTGATTTTTTTGAGGATGCAACATCGATAATGGATAATTGCAAAGCATATGACATGGTTTATTTAGATTTCCAGAAAGCTTTTGACAAAGTCCCGCACAAAAGATTAATTCTCAAACTGAACGCAGTAGGGATTCAAGGAAACACATGTACATGGATTAGGGAGTGGTTAACATGTAGAAAACAGAAAGTACTGATTAGAGGAAAAACCTCAGAATGGAGTGTGGTAACCAGCGGTGTACCACAGGGATCAGTATTAGCTCCTCTGCTATTCCTAATCTACATTAATGATTTAGATTCTGGTATAGTAAGCAAACTTGTTAAATTTGCAGATGACACAAAAGTAGGAGGAGTGGCAAACACTGTTGCAGCAGCAAAGGTCATTCAAAATGATCTAGACAAGATTCAGAACTGGGCAGACACATGGCAAATGACATTTAATAGAGAAAAGTGTAAGGTACTGCACGCAGGAAATAAAAATGTACATTATAAATATCATATGGGAGATACTGAAATTGGAGAAGGAATCTATGAAAAAGACCTAGGAGTTTTTGTTGACTCAGAAATGTCTTCATCTAGACAATGTGGGGAAGCTATAAAAAAGGCTAACAAGATGCTCGGATACATTATGAAAAGTGTTGAATTTAAATCAAGGGAAGTAATGTTAAAACTGTACAATGCACTAGTAAGACCTCATCTTGAATATTGTGTTCAGTTCTGGTCACCTCGCTATAAAAAAAGATATTGCTGCTCTAGAAAGAGTGCAAAGAAGAGCGACCAGAATTATTCCGGGTTTAAAAGGCATGTCATATGCAGACAGGCTAAAAGAATTGAATCTGTTCAGTCTTGAACAAAGAAGACTACGTGGCGACCTAATTCAAGCATTCAAAATTCTAAAAGGTATTGACAGTGTCGACCCAAGGGACTTTTTCAGCCTGAAAAAAGAAACAAGGACCAGGGGTCACAAATGGAGTTTAGAAAAAGGGGCATTCAGAACAGAAAATAGGAGGCACTTTTTTTACACAGAGAATTGTGAGGGTCTGGAATCAACTCCCCAGTAATGTTGTTGAAGCTGACACCCTGGGATCCTTCAAGAAGCTGCTTGATGAGATTTTGGGATCAATAAGCTACTAACAACCAAACGAGCAAGATGGGCCGAATGGCCTCCTCTCGTTTATAAACTTTCTTATGTTCTTAAATAGCACCCCCTAATACAGCACCACACACGTGCAAATAGAACCCCCTAATACAGCTCCACACACATGCAAATAGCACCCCCTAATACAGCTCCACACACATGCAAATAGCACCCCCGAATACAGCACCACACACATGCAAATAGCACCCCCTAATACAGCACCACACACATGCAAATAGCACCCCCTAATACAGCACCACACACATGCAAATAGCACCCCCTAATACAGCACCACACACATGCAAATAGCACCCCCTAATACAGCACCACACACATGCAAATAACACTGCCTAATACAGCACCAAACACATGCAAATAGCAACCCCTAATACAGCACCACACACATGCAAATAGCACCCCCTAATACAGCACGACACACATGCAAATAGCACCCCCTAATACAGCACCACACACATGCAAATAGCACCCCCTAATACAGCATGACACACATGCAAATAGCACCCTTGAATACAGCTGCACACACATGCAAATAGCACCCTTGAATACAGCTGCACACACATGCAAATAGCACCCCCCAATACAACACCACACACATGCAAATAACACCCCCCAATACAACACCACACACATGCAAATAACACCCCCTAATACAGCACCACACATATGCAAATAACACCCCCCAATACAGCACCACACACATGCAAATAACACCCCCTAATACAGCTCCACACATATGGAAATAGAATACCCTAATACAGCACCACACACATGGAAATAGAATACCCTAATACAGCACCACACACATGCAAATAGCACCCCCTAATACAGCACCACACACATGCAAATAGCACCCCCTAATACAGCACCACACACATGCAAATAGCACCCCCTAATACAGCACCACACACATGCAAATAGCACCCCCTAATACAGCACCACACACATGCAGATAGCACCCCCTAATACAGCTCCACACACATGCAAATAGCACCCCCAATGCAGCACAACACACATGCAAATAGCACCCTTGAATACAGCACCACACACATGCAAATAGCACCCCCGAATACAGCACCACACACATGCAAATAGCACCCCCGAATACAGCACCACACACATGCAAATAGCACCCCCGAATACAGCACCACACACATGCAAATAGCACCCCCGAATACAGCACCACACACATGTAAATAGCACCCTTGAATACAGCACCACACACATGCAAATAGCACCCCCCAATACAGCACCACACACATGCAAATAGCACCCCCCAATACAGCACCACACACATGCAAATAGCACCCCCCAATACAGCACCACACACATGCAAATAGCACCCCCCAATACAGCACCACACACATGCAAATAGCACCCCCCAATACAGCACCACACACATGCAAATAGCACCCCCCAATACAGCACCACACACATGCAAATAGCACCCCCTAATACAGCACCACACACATGCAAATAACACCCCCTAATACAGCACCACACACATGCAAATAGCACCCCACATGCAAATACAGCACCACACACATGCAAATAGCACCCCCGAATACAGCACCACACACATGCAAATAGCACCCCCTAATACAGCACCACACACATGCAAATAGCACCCCCTAATACAGCACCACACACATGCAAATAGCACCCCCCAATACAGCACCACACACATGCAAATAGCACCCCCTAATACAGCACCACACACATGCAAATAGCACCCCCTAATGCAGCACCACACACATGCAAATAGCACCCCCAATACAGCACCACACACATGCAAATAGCACCCCCTAATACAGCACCACACACATGCAAATAGCACCCCCCAATACAGCACCACACACATGCAAATAGCACCCCCCAATACAGCACCACACACATGCAAATAGCACCCCCCAATACAGCACCACACACATGCAAATAGCACCCCCCAATACAGCACCACACACATGCAAATAGCACCCCCCAATACAGCACCACACACATGCAAATAGCACCCCCCAATACAGCACCACACACATGCAAATAGCACCCCCCAATACAGCACCACACACATGCAAATAGCACCCCCTAATACAGCACCACACACATGCAAATAGCACCCCCTAATACAGCACCACACACATGCAAATAGCACCCCCCAATACAGCACCACACACATGCAAATAGCACCCCCTAATACAGCACCACACACATGCAAATAGCACCCCCTAATACAGCACCACACACATGCAAATAGCACCCCCTAATACAGCACCACACACATGCAAATAGCACCCCCCAATACAGCACCACACACATGCAAATAGCACCCCCTAATACAGCACCACACACATGCAAATAGAACCCCCTAATACAGCACCACACACATGCAAATAGCACCCCCTAATACAGCACCACACACATGCAAATAGCACCCCCTAATACAGCACCACACACATGCAAATAGCACCCCCTAATACAGCACCACACACATGCAAATAGCACCCCCCAATACAGCACCACACACATGCAAATAGCACCCCCTAATACAGCACCACACACATGCAAATAGCACCCCCTAATACAGCACCACACACATGCAAATAACACCCCCTAATACAGCACCACACACATGCAAATAGCACCCCCTAATACAGCACCACACACATGCAAATAGCACCCCCTAATACAGCACCACACACATGCAAATAGCACCCCCCAATACAGCACCACACACATGCAAATAGCACCCCCTAATACAGCACCACACATATGCAAATAGCACCCCCTAATACAGCACCACACACATGCAAATAACACCCCTGAATACAGCACCACACACATGCAAATAGCACCCCCGAATACAGCACCACACACATGCAAATAGCACCCCCTAATACAGCACCACACACATGCAAATAGCACCCCCTAATACAGCACCACACACATGCAAATAGCACCCCCTAATACAGCACCACACACATGCAAATAGCACCCCCTAATACAGCACCACACACATGCAAATAACACCCCCTAATACAGCACCACACACATGCAAATAGCACCCCCTAATACAGCACCACACACATGCAAATAGTAGCCTGCAATACAGCACCACACACATGCAAATAGCACCCCCCAATACAGCACCACACACATGCAAATAGCAGCCTGCAATACGGCACCACACACATGCAAATAGCACCCCCTAATACAGCACCACACACATGCAAATAACACCCCCCAATACAGCACCACACACATGCAAATAGCACACCCCCTAATACAGCACCACACACATGCAAATAGCACCCCCTAATACAGCACCACACACATGCAAATAGCACCCCCTAATACAGCACCACACACATGCAAATAGCACCCCCTAATACAGCACCACACACATGCAAATAGCACCCCCCAATACAGCACCACACACATGCAAATAGCACCCCCTAATACAGCACCACACACATGCAAATAGCACCCCCCAATACAGCACCACACACATGCAAATAGCACCCCCCAATACAGCACCACACACATGCAAATAACACCCCCTAATACAGCACCACACACATGCAAATAACACCCCCCAATACAGCACCACACACATGCAAATAGCACCCCTGAATACAGCACCACACACATGCAAATAGCACCCCCTAATACAGCACCACACACATGCAAATAGCACCCCCTAATACAGCACCACACACATGCAAATAGCACCCCCCAATACAGCACCACACACATGCAAATAGCACCCCCTAATACAGCACCACACACATGCAAATAGCACCCCCCAATACAGCACCACACACATGCAAATAGCACCCCCTAATACAGCACCACACACATGCAAATAGCACCCCCTAATACAGCACCACACACATGCAAATAGCACCCCCTAATACAGCACCACACACATGCAAATAGCACCCCCCCAATACAGCACCACACACATGCAAATAACACCCCCTAATACAGCACCACACACATGCAAATAGCACCCCCCCAATACAGCACCACACACATGCAAATAGCACCCCCTAATACAGCACCACACACATGCAAATAGCACCCCCTAATACAGCACCACACACATGCAAATAGCACCCCCCCCAACAATACAGCAATACGGCACCACACACATGCAAATAGCACCCCCCAATACAGCACCACACACATGCAAATAGCACCCCCTAATACAGCACCACACACATGCAAATAGCACCCCCTAATACAGCACCACACACATGCAAATAGCACCCCCCAATACAGCACCACACACATGCAAATAGCAGCCCCTAATACAGCACCACACACATGCAAATAGCACCCCCTAATACAGCACCACACACATGCAAATAGCACCCCCCAATACAGCACCACACACATGCAAATAGCACCCTTGAATACAGCACCACACACATGCAAATAGCACCCCCTAATACAGCACCACACACATGCAAATAGCACCCCCGAATACAGCACCACACACATGCAAATAGCACCCCCTAATACAGCACCACACACATGCAAATAGCACCCCCGAATACAGCACCACACACATGCAAATAACACCCCCTAATACAGCACCACACACATGCAAATAGAACCCCCTAATACAGCACCACACACATGCAAATAGCACCCCCTAATACAGCACCACACACATGCAAATAGCACCCCCCAATACAGCACCACACACATGCAAATAGAACCCCCTAATACAGCACCACACACATGCAAATAGCACCCCCTAATACAGCACCACACACATGCAAATAGCACCCCCTAATACAGCACCACACACATGCAAATAGCACCCCCTAATACAGCACCACACACATGCAAATAGCACCCCTTGAATACAGCACCACACACATGCAAATAGCAACCCCCTGAATACAGCACCACACACATGCAAATAGCACCCCTGAATACAGCACCACACACATGCAAATAGCACCCCCTAATACAGCACCACACACATGCAAATAGCACCCCCTAATACAGCACCACACACATGCAAATAGCACCCCCTAATACAGCACCACACACATGCAAATAGCACCCCCTAATACAGCACCACACACATGCAAATAGCACCCCCTAATACAGCACCACACACATGCAAATAGCACCCCCGAATACAGCACCACACACATGCAAATAGCACCCCCTAATACAGCACCACACACATGCAAATAGCACCCCCCAATACAGCACCACACACATGCAAATAGCACCCCCCAATACAGCACCACACACATGCAAATAGCACCCCCTAATACAGCACCACACACATGCAAATAACACCCCCTAATACAGCACCACACACATGCAAATAACACCCCCTAATACAGCACCCACACACATGCAAATAGCACCCCTGAATACAGCACCACACACATGCAAATAGCACCCCCTAATACAGCACCACACACATGCAAATAGCACCCCTAATACAGCACCACACACATGCAAATAGCACCCCCCAATACAGCACCACACACATGCAAATAGCACCCCCTAATACAGCACCACACACATGCAAATAGCACCCCCTAATACAGCACCACACACATGCAAATAGCACCCCCTAATACAGCACCACACACATGCAAATAGCACCCTTGAATACAGCACCACACACATGCAAATAGCACCCTTGAATACAGCTCCACACACATGCAAATAGCACCCCCTAATACAGCACCACACACATGCAAATAGCACCCCCTAATACAGCACCACACACATGCAAATAGCACCCTTGCCGTTAATATATGTCAGGTGTGCCAGCACGTTTATCGTGGGGAACTCCACCCTTGAATACAGTAGCCCACACATCGTGCAAATAGCATCCCCCGTGACATGAGTTCACACCACATCAAATATCACTATGTCGAGGTCACAGCTCCGATCACAGGAGCACCCGTATCACACACCCCCTTAACAATCAAGGTTTGTGTACGTTTATCGTAAACACTACATAGTGTCCTTGTGATGTAACGCACACGTTGGGAACTTAAAAGTGTGGGTGTAACGATTTTATCGGTGGGACCTTATGGCGGGTGGAGGTGTACGTTTAACATTGGGAACTCATGTCGTGTGTGGTAATACATTTTGAACTTATCTCCCAACACATAAGTCGAACACCTCGGTACATGAATCAGGCAGACTACTATTTAAATCACCCGGTCACCAGTCACTTACGATCAGGACTAGTAAGTGTACTGATGTTAATCACGTTCATTTAACGCTTGAATACAGCACCACACACAT
>NW_024474302.1:0-2000 GCF_017654505.1 Polyodon spathula
GCAGATATTTATCTAAATAGACAAAAATAAGTAAACTTCTGATCCAATTCAGTATCCACAAGTAATATCCAGAGACTACAATTAATCAGGTCACTAAAGCTTTTTCCTATTCTCTGTGTTCACTGCTTAGTTGCTGGTCTTGCTACTAGTTTGTTTTCTCATGCTAATTTAAACAGCTGTCAAGTAAGGTTTAAAGGGAGTGAGAGAGGTGGAAAATATTGATACCTAATCTTGCATTTCTTGTTTACAGATGAATCAGATGCTGGCAAGTCCAGTCCATCCAGCACTACTTTCCCAATCGGAAGTTTTTTCTGTTTAAGAAGCCGATCCGAACGGTGATGGTGGAAATAGCAGAGCCTACTGAGAGTGACTTGGAACCGGCTTTCATTGAACAGACAAAGAGCTTCTGATCTAATATCTTCAACAACACCGAAACACAAACTTCAAATGATGGTTCCACAGACAATGGCAGATGTGAGTGCATGAAAACAACTGCAGAACCGTGCATAACATAATACTTGAAACAATGATTCTCAACCCTGGTCCTGGAGCCCCACACCCTGTCCTGCTGGTTTTTGTTCCAACCGAGCTCTTAATTACTTAATTTAACCCTTAATTGAATGAATAACTGGCCTAATTAGAGATTTTAATTATTTTAAACAGTTGGGAGATATTTCAAGTGAAAAATAAAAATTGTATAAGGATCTTGAATTCTCCAACTTTTATATTTAGCTTCTACACAATTGAAAGATCTCGAGAAATAAGTGCATTAGCTAGAGGAGGGTGTGGGGCTCCAAGACCAGGGTTGAGAAGCACTGTCTTAAAAAAACTGCAGAACTGTGAAAAACAAGGATACAAACAAATGCTTTCACTTTCTAGATGACTCACTGTGAAAGTGAAGGAAATGTCTGTTTATATGCTTACTGGAAATTGCATTAGGTTTCTAGTTAATGCACTTATTTGGGTTTGCTTAAGCTTAATTCTCTTACAGACCTGGCCCTTCGTATGAAAACCACTTGTTGTCTGTTGCATCCTATCTCCTCTGCTCTTTTTCAGTCCTGTTTTGAGCTGCTCTGCCCCTTGGTGTTAATTATTATAAATGAGTCCCTGAGTTCTGGTGTGGTTCTGGTTGCTTTTAAAACTGCTGCCGTGAAGAATTTTTCAACCCAGTTCAAATGTAAATTTTTCAAAATTGCCCTTTCTAGCTAAGCTTCTAGAACAAGCTGTCACTAGGCAATTAAACCGGCATCTCATTGCTAACAATCTCTCTCTGGCACTGCCCTTAACTGGTTTAGATCATATCTAACAGGACATCAACAATTTATCTCCCTGGGTGGGTTTAGTTCTGAGGTTGGGCCAGTAAAATCTGGTGTCCTGCAAGGCTCTATCCTCGGCCATGTTTATACGTTTCCCCTCGGCCACATTTCTAAGATCTCATGGCATACACTATCCTTTTTACACAGACGATACTCAAATCTACATTAATTCTAAACCTAATATCATTGCTGCTGTCTCTGTCTTAACTGCCTGTATCTCTGACATAAAAAGTTGGATGCCACAACATTTTTTACACCTTAACTGTGACAAGACTGAAATAATGCTGTTAGGTGCTCCCCGCCTGCTAAGTAAAACCAGTACTTTAAATCTGTCTGTTGATGGAACCATGCTTGAGTTCAGATCTAAGATGAAAAATTTGGGTGTGATTTTTGATCCTGGGTTAACTTTTGAATCGCATGTGCTGAATACTGTCAAGGTTTCTTTTTTTCACCTTAGAAATATTGCCAGACTGCGTCCCATGCTTTCTCTACCTGCAGCTGAAAAACTGGTTCATGCTTTTGTTTTCTCCAGGATCGATTATTGTAACACCCTGCTCGCTGGGGTGTCCTCGCTAAAATTCAATTAGTTCAAAATTCTGCAGCCAGAATTTTGTCTCGGTCCTGCTCAAGAGATCACATCACTCTTGTCTAGGAGGCTTTGCACTGGCTGCCTATTAGGTTTAG
>NW_024474303.1:0-2764 GCF_017654505.1 Polyodon spathula
ATGTGTCTCTTCAGGAATACTGGTAGGAAAACAATTATGCTGGCGGAACACATATTAACCAGAGAGAGTCTGAAAATTAAGCGATCACTTTTTTAAATTCGTAAGTGCTATATGCTCTCTCTAGAATAGGGGTCTCCACCCCTTGTCCTGGAGAGCTACTGTGGCT
Source organism: Polyodon spathula (assembly GCF_017654505.1). Classification (NCBI taxonomy): domain Eukaryota; kingdom Metazoa; phylum Chordata; class Actinopteri; order Acipenseriformes; family Polyodontidae; genus Polyodon; species Polyodon spathula. Next base: position 167 of record NW_024474303.1, read on the forward strand.
GCTGGTTTTCGTTTCAATCTCTCAGTTACTTAATTGAACCAATCATTGGCTTAATTATTAAGCCCACTGTTATCAAGAAATGCGTTTTCCTTAAATTTGCACTATAGCTGTTTCCTTCCTTCCGTTTCATTTTATTTTAAAATCCACCTTTTCTCTAGAAATGCAAGTTTTGTTGTCATTGTGCGGTTTCTTTCCAAAGTCTTTTTTTGACATTCTGTTCTGGTTACTGAACAAGTTTGCATTTTGTGAAATCTGTTTTAAAATAGCCAAGGCAATGCAAACAATCTATACATTTTCCAGCTCACAATAACTAAGGAGGTGCTAATGCCAATGCAAACAGTGTCTAGAGGTTTGATATGTGAAATCTACAACATTATTTCAGTCATTAGTAGCAGTGAAGACAGTCTGGGAGCAGGATCTCAGCATCACTTTTTCAGATGACCAGTGGGAGTCTGTTCTAGCTCGTGTGCATTCTTCTTCCCCTTGTGTTAGACACAGGCTTATCCCATTTAAAATTCTACATTGTACTCCTCTGACTAAAGAAAAGCTAGCTAAAATCTATCCAGAAACTGACCCAGCCTGTAAGAGATGCAAACAGACTCCTGCCTCTTTAACCCTCCTATTATGTTCAGATTTCAGTTACATCTGTTATGTTTTGGGTCATATTGACCCGATGCAATTTCAAACTAACTTAAACAGCCTTAGATTGATTAACTGTTTTTATCTGCAAAGGTGTTACTCTTTTCTGCTCTTTTAGTCCAGGAGCTGTGATAAAACTTCTTTGACTGCCAGCCTGGGAGCTTCTCATTCTGGAGTGTCTTTACCAGTGAGATGCTGTTGCAATACTGACAGTGAAAATTAGGCTCTGCCTGTATATATATATATATATATATATATATATTTTTGTTTTTTTGTTTATAAATATCGACAGGCAGGTGCAGCCATTTCCAGAAATAATAATACAGATATAATAATAATAAAATAACAAATTAAAGAAGTTTGTTTTATTCCTGCACACAAATCTACATAAATAAATGCCATGGGTCACAGTGACCCGAAACAACTTATTTGTACACATGACCTGTTCTAAAAAAATAAACATCTCAAAGGTTCTGTTTTCTGTGTATAAGTTCATGACCCCAACTTAGGAAAAGTCATAAAATATTATACAGAAAATGAAAAGAAAAATAGCATTTAAGCTAATTGGAAACTAGAGTCTGGTCAAATAGACCCGAAACCTAATAGGAGGGTTAATCCACATGTTCTGGTCCTGTCCCAGAATGGCTACATTTTGGACATCTATTTCTGAATCGTTCTCCCTAATTTTCCATATAAGTATTGATCCCCACCCACTTATTGCAATCTTTGGAGTTCTACCAGCAGACACAGCCCTACTAAAAACCCAGTCTGATGCCATAGCTTTTTCATCCCTACTGGCGAGGCACCTGATACTTTTGAATTAGAAGCAAGCTGCCCCACCCTCTCATACACAGTGGATCAGGGAGGTTATGCAACATCTGTAATTGGAGAACATTAAGTTTACATGAAGAGGTTCCAAAGACAAGTTTCACAAGGTGTGGCTGCCTTTCATGGAATACTTTGAGAACTTACATATCCAAACTTTGACATAGGTCAACATATCTCTGGTGTGTGTGTGTGTATGTTCCCTTTTTATTTATTTATTTATTTTTTTATTATTCTTATTTACTCTTTCTTGTGAGTCAAGTAATATTGTTGTATCATCTTCCTATGATTTATTGAATGTAATTATATATTTATTTATGATTTAATCCTTACCTATGTATACTTACATATGTTTAACATTATTTTCTTTTCTGTTCTAAACTAAAGCTGATAATAAGATATTTTTAAAAAATCCTCTGTAGGCGATTGTGACAGGATGACAGAGGGCTGAGGCTCGGCTTATATCCCCTGTGGCTGGAGCCCAATTAATCAATAATTACTAATTATTCAATTAGAGCTCCAGCCACATTCTCACATGTTTTCCTGGCAGGGAGAAATTTAACCCCCTCCCTGCCAGTTCCAAACACATTCATATAGACAGGGAGTTCCCCGTCACAGTGACATACAACCTTAAAAGGGTAAATACAAATAAAACTTTTACATGTTTTAAAGTATAACCCTGTGTTGTGCCTTCCATTCATGTTTTCAATGGTGACAATGGTTTCATTGTTGTGTGTGTAGACAATGTACATATCACATGTCGCCCGAGTTTATGGAGCGGGTAGCTCACTAACAGGACCTAGCTAACTAGCTCTTTGTTGTTGTCTGGCATAAAGTGAAGGTTTAGCCCTGAAATGAGGCCTGGTACTTAACGCCAAATGTCTCACCTTTAGTTAACTCACATTTCCATGGGTACAATTTAAGGGCAGCAACTTTTTACTTCTGATGCTTGAGTGCTTTCAAGATATGATGCTTTTGTACTTTTACTCGAGTGGTTTTCTAGGAGAGTTTGACTTTCGCTTCATTACATTTTTTTTCTATGGCGGCAGGGTGACACGGTGATTAGCGCTGCTGCCTCACAGCGCCCGGGTTCAAATCCGACCTAGGGGACTGTCTGTGTGGAATTTGCATGTT
>NW_024474304.1:5000-7500 GCF_017654505.1 Polyodon spathula
GATAGGTGTTACAGAAACGTGGTTGTCTGAGAGTGATGGGGACGAATATAATATTTGTGGGTATACACTGTATAGGAAAGACAGGCAGGACAGAAGAGGAGGAGGGGTAGCGCTATACATAAGAAACAGTCTTGAAGCCCAGGTGTTAAACCTGGACAAAGAAAATAAAACCGAATCAATATGGGTCAGAATAACAGACAAAAATTCAAAAGGCATAATAATAGGAGCATGCTATAGACCGCCAGATTCAGACGGTGAGCACAATAATCTGTTATACAATGACATTAGAAATGTGTGTAGCAAAGGAGAAGCCATACTAATGGGGGATTTCAACTTCCCCCAAATAAAATGGGAAAACCCGGTGGGTAGCGCGAAGGATGAAATAGAAATGGTGGAAATGACAAATGACTGCTTCCTAACACAATTTGTGAAGGCACCCACTAGAGGGGAGGCATGCCTTGATTTAGTCTTTTCAAATAACGAAGATAGAATAACTAAAACAGAGGTCAGAGAACCACTGGCAAACTCAGACCACAACATGGTCTCATTTGAAGTGTTTTTTAAATCCCCAAAAGTAAAGACTAAAGCTAAGGTTTACAATTTTAGAAAAGCAAACTATGAAGGCATGAAACAGAGACTAACAGAAGTAGATTGGAGTAAAATAGAGAAAACACCCACAGAAGAAGGATGGTTGTTCTTCAAAAATGTAGTACTAGAGGCGCAAAACAATTATATCCCTAAAGTAGACAAATCTAAATGTAAAACTAAATTGCCAAAATGGTTTAATAGATCAATTAAAAAAAATATTCAGCGAAAAAAGGCACTTTACAGAGCATTAAAAAAGGACCAAAAAGAAAGTACACAGAAAGAGTACACAGAACTGCAAATGCAAGTCAAAAAGGAAGTTAGAAAGGCCAAGAGAGAAATAGAAATGAACATTGCTAAGGGAGCTAAAACCAATTCCAAAATGTTTTTCCAATATTACAACAGCAAGAGAACATTCAAAGAGGAGATTAAATGTTTAAGAGATACAAATGGCAAAATCGTAGATGAAGAAAAAAAAATAGCAAATATGTTAAATGATTACTTTTCACAAGTTTTTACAAAGGAAGATACTGACAACATGCCCCACATGTCATCCAGTTCCTATCCAGTTTTAAATAACTTTAGCATAACTGAGGCAGAAGTGTTAAAGGGACTAGGAGCTCTTAAAATAAACAAATCCCCTGGGCCGGATGAGATCCTCCCAGTAGTACTCAAAGAAATGAAAGAAGTAATTTACAAACCGCTAACCAAGATCATGCAGCAGTCTCTTGACACAGGGGTGGTACCGACAGACTGGAAAATTGCAAACGTAATACCGATCCACAAAAAGGGAAACAAAACTGAACCAGGTAACTACAGACCAGTAAGCCTGACTTCTATTATATGCAAACTTATGGAAACTATAATAAGATCCAAAATGGAAAATTACCTATATGGTAACAGGGTCCTGGGAGACAGTCAACATGGTTTTAGGAAAGGGAGATCGTGTCTAACTAACTTGCTTGATTTTTTTGAGGATGCAACATCGATAATGGATAATTGCAAAGCATATGACATGGTTTATTTAGATTTCCAGAAAGCTTTGACAAAGTCCCGCACAAAAGATTAATTCTCAAACTGAACGCAGTTGGGATTCAAGGAAACACATGTACATGGATTAGGGAGTGGTTAACATGTAGAAAACAGAAAGTACTGATTAGAGGAAAAACCTCAGAATGGAGTGTGGTAACCAGCGGTGTACCACAGGGATCAGTATTAGGTCCTCTGCTATTCCTAATCTACATTAATGATTTAGATTCTGGTATAGTAAGCAAACTTGTTAAATTTGCAGACGACACAAAAGTAGGAGGAGTGGCAAACACTGTTGCAGCAGCAATCTTCATCTAGACAATGTGGGGAAGCTATAAAAAAAGGCTAACAAGATGCTCGGATACATTATGAAAAGTGTTGAATTTAAATCAAGGGAAGTAATGTTAAAACTGTACAATGCACTAGTAAGACCTCATCTTGAATATTGGGTTCAGTTCTGGTCACCTCGCTATAAAAAAGATATTGCTGCTCTCGAAAGAGTGCAAAGAAGAGCGACCAGAATTATTCCGGGCTTAAAAGGCATATGTCATATGCAGACAGGCTAAAATAAATGAATCTATTCAGTCTTGAACAAAGAAGACTACGTGGCGACCTAATTCAAGCATTCAAAATTCTAAAAGGTTTTGACAGTGTCGACCCAAGGGACTTTTTCAGCCTGAAAAAAGAAAAAAGAAACAAGGACCAGGGGTCACAAATGGAGTTTAGAAAAAGGGGCATTCAGAACAGAAAAATAAGGAGGCACTTTTTTACACAGAGAATTGGGAGAGTCTGGAATCAACTCCCTAGTAATGTTGTTGAAGCTGACAAACCTGGGATCCTTCAAGAAGCTGCTGATGAGATTTTGGGATCAATAAGCTACTAACAA
>NW_024474304.1:12500-17608 GCF_017654505.1 Polyodon spathula
TGTGTGTATGTGTGTGTGTGAGGGTGTGTGCGTGAGTGTGTGTGTGTGTGCGCGTGCGCGTGCGCGTGCGTGTGTGTGTGTGTCTGTGTCTTTGTGTGTGTGTGTGTAAAGACCTGGGGGGTTGCCGGCGCAACCGGGCCACACACACACAACACACTCTATGGAGAGTGTGTGTGTGTGTGTGTGGTGTGGGTGTTTGTGTGTGTTTGTGAGTGTGTGGGTGTGGGTGTGTGTGTGGGAGTGTGTGTGCGTGCGTGCGTGTGTCTCAGAGTGTGTGTGTCTCAGAGTGTGCGTGCGTGCGTGTGTGTGTGTGTGTGTTGTGTGTGCTTGTGTGTGCGTGTGTGTGTGTGTGTGAGTATCTTGTATTCTGTATCTTGTATTCCAACGTTTACAAAACGAGAGGATGCCTGTCGGCCCATCTTGCTCGTTTTGGTTGTTAGTAGCTTATTGATCCCAGAAATCTCATCAAGCAGCTTCTTGAAGGATCCCAGGGTGTCAGCTTCAACAACAGTACTGGGGAGTTGATTCCAGACCCTCACAATTCTCTGTGTAAAAAAGTGTCTCCTATTTTCTGTTCTGAATGCCCTTTTTTCTAAACTCCATTTGTGACCCCTGGTCCTTGTTTCTTTTTTCAGGCTGAAAAAGTCCCTTGGGTCGACACTGTCAATACCTTTTAGAATTTTGAATGCTTGAATCAGATCGCTGCGTAGTCTTCTTTGTTCAAGACTGAACAGATTCAATTCTTTTAGCCTGTCTGCATATGACATGCCTTTTAAGCCCGGAATAATTCTGGTCGCTCTTCTTTGCACTCTTTCTAGAGCAGCAATATCTTTTTTATAGCGAGGTGACCAGAACTGCACACAATATTCAAGATGAGGTCTTACTAGTGCATTGTACAGTTTTAACATTACTTCCCTTGATTTAAATTCAACACTTTTCACAATGTATCCGAGTATCTTGTTAGCCTTTTTTATAGCTTCCCCACATTGCCTAGATGAAGACATTTCTGAGTCAACAAAAACTCCTAGGTCTTTTTCATAGATTCCTTCTCCAATTTCAATATCTCCCATATGATATTTATAATGTACATTTTTATTTCCTGCGTGCAGTACCTTACACTTTTCTCTATTAAATGTCATTTGCCATGTATCTGCCCAGTTCTGAATCTTGTCTAGATCATTTTGAATGACCTTTGCTGCTGCAACAGTGTTTGCCACTCCTCCTATTTTTGTGTCGTCTGCAAATTTAACAAGTTTGCTTACTATACCAGAATCTAAATCATTAATGTAGATTAGGAATAGCAGAGGACCTAATACTGATCCCTGTGGTACACCGCTGGTTACCACACTCCATTCTGAGGTTTTTCCTCTAATCAGTACTTTCTTTTTTCTACATGTTAACCACTCCCTAAACCATGTACATGTGTTTCCTTGAATCCCAACTGCGTTCAATTTGAGAATTAATCTTTTGTGCGGGACTTTGTCAAAAGCTTTCTGGAAATCTAAATAAAACCATGTCATATGCTTTGCAATTATCCATTATCGATGTTGCATCCTCAAAAAAAAAATCAAGCAAGTTAGTTAGACACGATCTCCCTTTCCTAAAACCATGTTGACTGTCTCCCAGTACCCTGTTACCATATAAGTAATTTTCCATTTTGGATATTATTATAGTTTCCATAAGTGTGCATATAACATAAGTCAGGCTTACTCGTCTGTAGTCACCTGGTTCAGTTCTGTTTTCCCTTTTCGTGGATCGGTATTACATTTGCAATTTTCCAGTCTGTCGGGACACAACCCTGTGCTAAGAGATTGTTGCGTGATCTTGGTTAGCGGTTTGTAGCATACTTCTTTCATTTCTTTGATTACTACTGGGAGGATCTCATCCGGCGCAGGGGATTTTTTATTTTAAGAGCTACTAGTCCCTTTAACACTTCTGCCTCAGTTATGCTAAAGTTATTTAAAACTGGATAGGAAACGGATGACATGGGGGCCATGTTGTCAGTATCCAAGGAAGACATTTTTTAACACCTTTTACATTTGAGATTTAATATATGCTATTTTTTTTTTTCTTCATCTACGTTTTTGCCATTTGTATCTCTTAAACATTTAATGTCCTCTTTGAAAGTTCTCTTGCTGTTACAATATTGGTAAAACTTTTTGGAATTAGTTTTAGCTCCTTTAGCAATGTTCTTTGCTATTTCTCTCTTGGCCTTTCTAACTTCCTTTTTGACTTGCGTTTGCAGTTCAATGTACTCTTTCTGCGTACTTTCTTTCCGGTCCTTTTTTACTGCTCTGTAAAGAGCCCTTTTTCGCTGAATATTTTTTTTAATTGATTTATTAAACCATTTTGGCAATTTAGTTTTACATTTAGATTTGTCTACTTTAGAGATGTAATTGTTTTGCTCCTCTAGTACTACATTTTTTGAAGAACAACCATCCTTCTTCTGTGGGTGTTTTTCTCTATTTTACTCCAATCTACTTCTGTTAGTCTCTGTTTCATGCCTTCATAGTTTGCTTTTCTAAAATTGTAAAACCTTAGCTTTAGTCGTTTACTTTTGGGGTTTTAAAAAGCACTTCAAATGAGACCATGTTGTGGTCTGAGTTTGCCAGTGGGTTCTCTGACCTCTGTTTTAGTTATTCTATCTTCGTTATTTGAAAAGGACTAAATCAAGGCATGCCTCCCCTCTAGTCGGTGCCTTGACAAATTGTGTTAGGAAGCAGTCATTTGTCATTTCCACCATTTCTTTTTCATCCTTCGCGCTACCCACCGGGTTTTCCCATTTTATTTGGGGGAAGTTGAAATCCCCCATTCGAATGGCTTCTCCTTTGCTACACACTTTTCCAATGTCATTGTATAACAGATTATTGTGCTCACCGTCTGAATCTGGCGGTCTATAGCATGCTCCTATTATTATGCCTTTTGAATTTTTGTCCGTTATTCTGACCCATATTGATTCGGTGGTATTTTCTTTATCCAGATTTAACACCTGAGCTTCAAGACTGTTTCTTATGTATAGCACTACCCCTCCTCCTCTTCTGTCCTGCCTGTCTTTCCTATACAGTGTATACCCACAAATATTATATTCGTCCCCATCACTCTCAGATAACCACGTTTCTGTAACACATATCACATCATAGTTAACTGTTAGTGAAGTAGCTTCAATTTCTAGAATTTTGTTTATGATACTTCAAGCATTTAAATAAATACATTTAATGGCTGTCTTACCTGAGTTGTTGTTATTGTTTTGATGCGGTCTCACTTCTGTTTTTTTTGTTTATTTCTCCCCCCTTCCTTTCTAGTTTAAATGCTTCTGAACCTGTTAGAGGATCTTTTCTCCAAGTAGACTAGGTCCCTTGTTATTTAAATGCAGTCCATACCGTCTATACAGATAGTCCTCGTTGTAGAAAGTGGTCCAATGATCAAGATAGGTGAAGCCTTCCCGTGTGCACCACGTCTTCAACCATTCGTTTTGATTAATTATTTCCAGCTGTCCATATGGTCCTTTGCAAGGTGCGGGTAGTATACCAGAAAATACCACAGTTTTGGTTTTCTATTTTAATTTCCTTCCTATCCATCTGAATTTGTTTTGCAGGGATTTTGTTATGTCTCTATCGAGAACCGACTAAAAAAAAACGTCCCCATAGCCTAATGTTGTTTGTACCGATGGTGAATGACTACTACCTGGTTGTATTCTGTTCGTTCTAGGGGCCTGTCCACGATTTCAGTGATGTGCGGGCCCGAGGCTCCCGGAAGGCAGCACACTGTTGTAGTAAGGGGGTCCAAAATGCGAACTGAACTTGCTGTGTTTCTCAATATGGAGGCCCCAACAATCATGACCTCCCTTCTTTTTACTGTCTTGTCACCACTGTAAATAGGGTCCTGGATGTTGTTCCTTTCGTTCTCTTGTTGTTGGTTCTGCTCATCAAAATTCTGAAGTGACTCAAATCTGTTGGTTGTTTTTATTTCTGCTGGTTGTGTTTGACGAAGTTTCTTTTTTTTCCCTGCTTCTGCCTACCTGAACCCAGCTGTTCTGACCTTCTATCTCCCTGGTGGCTTTCAGTCTGTTAGGGGTGATGCAGACTTCCATGAATTGTGGGTGTGCCAGTTCCTCAAGATCCTGTTGCTGTCTCACTTCCTCCAGCTCCATTTCTAGCATGCTTACTAGTTTATGCAAATCCTGGATCGCGCGGCACTTTACGCACACTTGGTTTAGCTCCGCTGGGTTTTCTCGGATTTCCCACATCAAGCAGGTGTCACAGATTACTGGCTTGAAGACCATGTTGAGGGTTTTTTTTTTTTTAAGTTTAGTTTTTCTTCTGCAGCTGTCAACCTGCTTTCAAACTGCTTCTAAACTGCTCTGCACTTTTCCACGCTTGTACTTCTCCCACTCGCTGTCGCTGGGAAGACTGTTTTGGTTTTAAATGAAATGTTCAGACTTTTGAAGTTTATGTTCTTCTGTAGCAGTCAACCTGCTTCAACTGAATCAAGGCTTTGCTGTAGTCTACATGCTCAAGGTGGTGCGGACATTAGTCTTTGTGAGCGACCGACACAATGTGATCGACAGCACCCTTCTTCTTGTTCGGTAAGTTCTACTGATGAGACGGATTAATTTGAGACGCAACACCAAGACGCGCACGGCAACGCGGAGGAGGTTGTACTTTTCCCACTCGTATTTCGCTTCCACTCGTTGTTGCTGGGAAGACTGCCTCGTTTAACAGCGTTGTTACTGCTGTGCTGTCGGCTCCTCCCCTCGCCCGTGACTCAAAACGGCGCTTGAATTTGAATCAGCTGCCCCCTCTTTCAGCTCGTTGTTATCAGAAATCCTGTTTGACTGACAAGCTGCTCCTCAAAGGGGTTACAGTGGAGACAAAAGACTAAATTTCGGTAAAAGTTCTACGTTAAATATTGGAAAGACGAAGCCTTTGACGGGCGACAATGAAAATGTGCGTACATGAAGAGTGGTTGATAGACCTGCTACCCTTTCTGACGGAGCAAATTGACGCAAACACATACGCCACGACCGCCGAGGAGTGGAGCGGTCTACAGAGTTTTTGCCGCTACTTTAACCTTAGTTCTACTTATGCTCAAAGTTCTAACAAACAATA
>NW_024474305.1:0-2108 GCF_017654505.1 Polyodon spathula
TTCCTTTTGGTGTTCGCCGGACACAAAGGAGTGTACATTATACCAAAAAGACTAATATAAATTTCGTTAAGTTCTACGTTAAAGAGTAAATACGAAGCTTTTACGCGACATGAAGAAGTGATCTTACCAGCTCCCTCTTCTGACGTACAATGACTCAACATACTGACACGACAGCCGAGGAGGTTAGCGTTGCCACACACAGTCTAGACAGCACACTCTGTCGTGACACACACTCCCATACACTCACAAACCACACAATCAGTGGGGTTTGTTGTGGGTGTGTGTGTGAGTGCTGTGTGTATGTGCTGTGTGTGTGTGCTGTGTGTGTGTGCTGTGTGTGTGTGTGTGTGTGTCAGTGTGAGAGTGTGTGTGTGTGTGTGTGATGTGTGTGTGTGATGTGTGATGTGTGTGTGTGAGTGTGTGGTGTGTGTGAGCGTGTGTGTGTGTGTGTGTGTGTGTGTATGTGTGTGTGTGTGTGTTTGTTTGTGTGTGTGTGTGTCAGTGTGTATGTGTGTGTGTGTCAGTGTGTGTGTGTGTGTGTGCGTGTGTGTGTGTGCGTGTTTGTGTGTTTGTGTGTGCGTGTGTGTGTGTGTGTGAGTGTGTGTATGTATGTGTGTGTGTGTGTGTGTGTGTGGTGTCAGTGTGGTTTGGTAGTGCAAGTGTGTGTGTGTGTGTGAGTGTCAGTGTGTGTGTGTGTGGTGTTGTGTGTGTGCCACATCAACAAACTCACAACCACACACACCTCCACTCAGAAGTGTGTGTGTGTGTGTGTGTGTGTGTAAGTGTGTGTGTGTATCAGTGTGTGTGTGTGTGTGTGTGTGGGTGTGTGTGTGTGTGTGCGTGGTGGTAATGTGTGTATGTGAGACAGTGTGTCACACCCATGTGTCAAACACACTGGATGGTGTGTGCGTGACACACACCATGACACAGTTGTGTGTGTGTGTGGTGTGTGTGTGTGTGTGTGAGTGTTGTATGTGTGTGGATGAGTGTGTGTGTGTGTGTGTGTGTGTAGTGAGTGTGTGTGTGTGTGTGTGTGTGTGTGTTTGTGTGTTTGTGTGTGTGTGTGTGTGTGTGTGGAGTGTGTGTGTGAGTGTGTTTGTGTGTGTGTGCGTGTGTGTGTGTGTGTGTGTCAGTGTGTGTGAGTGTGTGTAGTGTGTGAGTGTTTGTGTGTGTGTATGTGTGTCAGAGTGTGTGTGTGTGTGTGTGTGTGTGTGAGTGTGTGTGTGTGTGTGTGTGTGTGTGTGTGTCAGTGTGTGTGTGTGTGTGTGTTGTGTGTGTGTGTTTGTGTGTGTGTGTGTGTGTGTGTGTGTTTGTTTGTGTGTGTGTGTTTGTGTGTGTCTGTCAGTGTGTGTTTGTGTGTGTGTGTGTGTGTGTGTGTGTTTGTGTGTGTGTGTGTGTGTGTGTGAAAGTGTGAGAGTGTAACACAACACAAACCACACCACACACCAAAACACACACAACACTCACACACTACACATCACCACACAGGTGTGTGTGTTTGTGTGTGGTGTGTGTTGGTGTGTGTGTGTGTGTGTGAGGTGTGTGTGTGTGTGTGTAGTTTGGGTGTGTGAGTCACAACGCACAGTCACACGACGTGCGTGTGTGTGTGTGTGGTGTGTGTGTTGATATGTGTGTGTGTGTGTGTGTGTGTGTGTGTGTGTCTGTGTGTGTTTTTGTGTGTGGTGTGTGTGTGTATTTGTTGTGTGTGTTTGTGTGTGTGTTTGAGATTATGTGTGCGTGTGTGTGTGTGTAACCCCACCGCACAAAACACACGCAACAGCCACACTCACGCACACGACACACACAACACGGTGTGTGTCAGTGTGTGTGTGAGTGAGTGTGAGTGTGTCAGTGTGTGTGTGTCTGTGTGTGTGTTTGTGTGTGTTTGTGTGTCTGGCTGGTGTGTGTGTGTGTGTGGCTGTGAAGTGTGTGGTAACAAAACTCACACACCCAACACTGTGAGTGAGTGAGGTGTGGGTGTGAGTGTGGGTGGGGGTGTGGGTGTGTGTTTGTGTGTGTCTGTGTCTGTGTGTGTGCGCACACACGACAGCCCCCACACCCGTGTGTGTGAGTGGGGGTGTGTGCGTGTGTGTGCGGGTGTGGGTGTG
>NW_024474306.1:0-5143 GCF_017654505.1 Polyodon spathula
GCCCGCGGTCAGGTGGATTCCACACAGTGCTGCCAGATCAGAGGTTTCCCGCCAGCTGCATTTACAGATGCAAGTACAGTGCATTCCAATTCATTGCATATTAAAATAAGTGAAGCACATTTCCTAAGAAAATGCACACGCTATAGATGCCTGGGAAATGCATATCCCGTGTGTCTCAGAGTTTAATGCATTTAACTACAATAAGAAACATACCTTTTCATTGAACCAGAATATATATTATGCAATTATCAGCTATACAATTAAATGTATTACCCTGTATATGTTACTGATAATTTCATACGCTGGTAAACTGTCACCATAGGCTTCTGGGCTAACAAGAAGCTACTGTAACAGGACTTGACTTGACGTGTGTATCTGATATTAATTAAAGTTGGGTTTCAGTGTTCCTTGCATGAAATGCATCTTAATAAATGCAGTATACATACTGAACATTTCACAGCCTAATTGTTTGTGTTTATCATTAGAAAAACAGGAACTTGAGATTCTCATACTAATAGTTTTGGTCCCAGAGGTGTTATGGGAAATTCTACAGGTTTTCTTGCATTCATCTAGTTTGATGGGGGGTCTGGCGACACTAATTTCAGCTTTTCGAAGCCCTGCTTGGAGCAGTAGAGATGGGAGAGAGAAATAAGAGCAGAGCGGTGCGGCGGGCTGCAGAAAGAAAAGCTACCTTCTGGAAATCTGTGTTTGCAAGACTCCTGTGTGCCTATTCCTGTGTGCTTGTTGGTGTGTGTGTGTGTGTGTGTTTGCATTACTCCTGTGTGCATATTCCTCTGTGTGTGTGGGTGTGTGTGGTGTGGTGTGTGTGTTGCATTACGCTGTGTGGCATCTTCCTCTGTGTTGCTTGGTGTGGTGTGTTTTGTGTGGTGTGTGTTTGCATTACTCCTGGGTTGCATATCCTCTGTGTGCTGTGTGTGTGTGTGGTGTGTGGTGTGCATATACTCCTGTGTCTATTCCCGGTGTGCTTGTGTGTGTGTGTGTGTGTGTGTTTGTATTAGTCCTGTGTAGATATTCCTCTGTGTTTGTGTGTGTGTGTGTTTGTATTAGTCCTGTGTAGATATTCCTCTGTGTGTATGTGTGTTTGTGTGTTTGTATTAGTCCTGTGTAGCTATTCCTCTGTGTTTGTGTGTGTGTGTTTCTATTAGTCCTGTATAGCTATTCCTCTGTGTTTGTGTGTGTGTGTTTCTATTAGTCCTGTGTAGATATTCCTCTGTGTGTGTGTGTTTGTATTAGTCCTGTGTAGATATTCCTCTGTGAGTGTGTGTGTTTGTGTGTTGTATAGGCCCTGTGTAGTATTCTCTGTGTGTGTGTTGTGTGTGTTTGTATTACGTCCTGTGTAGATATTCCTCGGTGTTTGTCGTGTGTGTGTGTTGTATTAAGTCCGGTTAGCTATTCCTCTGTGTGTTGAGGTGTGTGTGTGTTGTAATTAGTCCTTGTAGATTTCACTCACCCAGTGTGACACACACAGGTTTGTTTGTGTGTGGGTGTGTGTTTGTATCAGGACACACTAATGACACCACTACCTCAACACCAAACATAATAGACACATCTATAAACTCTGTGAGTGTGTGTGTGTGTGTGTGTGTGTGTGGTTTATGTAGTCGGACACATCCTAATGTAGATATTCAAACACGTTTGGGTGTTGTGTGTGTTTGTCAGACAGCCTCTATAAGTATTCCTCGTTTTGTGTTTTGTTGTGTGTTGTTTGTTATTAGTCCCTTGTTGTATATATGTGTTTGGTTGTGTGTGTGTGTGTGTTTTGTATTAGTCCTGTGTAGATATTCCTCTGTGTGTGTGTGTGTATGGTGTGTCCTGTGTAGTTATCGGAGACACATCATATTCCTTGGTGTGTGTGTGTGTGTGTGTGTGTGTGTTTGTATTAGTCCTGTATAGATATTCCTCTGTGTTTGTGTGGGTGTGTGTGTTTTTTGTCAGCCCATTCCTATAAGTAGACACATTCCTGTGTGGTGTGTGTGTGTGTGTGTGTGTGTGTGTGTGTTTGTATTAGTCCTGTGTAGATATTCCTCTGTGAGTGTGTGTGTGTGTGTTGGTAGTCGTCCTGTGTAGTATCAGGTAACACTCTGTGTGTGTGTGTTTGCATTAGTCTGGTAGATATTTCTCTGTGTTTGTGTGGCGAGGACGTGTCTTTAATTTAACAGTGTAAAGTAGTTGGGTTTTCTTTAGAGGCTGCATTGTGGACTAATCCCTGCTTTTGCACAGCTACAGGCGTTATCCATCTTCCTGAGGCCACCACACAACCACCCAACAATAATGATATTATATAAATATATATATATATATATATTATATATATCCCGACTATAAAAAAATAGAGAAAATCATCAGGACCACATCTATTAAATATATTATAACTCACACACCACCAACACACAAAACGTAATCAGTGCCAATCTATTGCCCCTTTAAAAGCAGGACCACAGTTCAGCTGGCCCTCCACACAGCAGCAGCCCAGAACAAACTGGCATCCAACCCCAAAAGAATCTCCCCAGACGTAACCTCCCCCCCTGATTTAACAGGGACGAAAAAACCGGGGTTGTCGATGTCCGCAATTGTAAGGGTAGAAGGAACGTAGGCCGTGCGCCCAACACCCCAAAGAATTTATAATTAAAATCCGTGTGTACCCCCCTTGACGGCGCGTTTTCTTTAGCAGGGAGGAAATTAACCCTCTCCCTGCTCACAATATATATATAGTGCAGGTTTTATTTCTAAGTTGTATTATCATTGTCAGTATTTCATTTTGTTCTTGTATCTCTTTCAGTCCTAGTCCTTGGCTACTACAGCACTGTGTTTGTACTGGCCATTGACTTCAAAGATTTGCTGCATGGTTTGTTTTTCCTTATCTTGTTATTGTGCTGTGTTTTGATTATATAAACCACTGCTGTTTGAATTGATTGTTATACACCAATTAAGTTTGTATTGGTTCACTTTTATTTGTAATTTCTTTAAAGCTATTTATTTGTGTCCCAGTTCCCAGTCCAATGTTTCAAAGCATTACACATATTCAATTATTATGAAGTAAACAGTATTTAAGAACACATTCCTGCTGTTTGCTATCAGGTGCTACCAGGTGGAGCTTCACCGGCTCAAACATCAAACGCGTCATGTGACCAGTAGTTAAGTAAATCCAAGCCAATGTATAAACACTAGTGAAGCAAGTCATTGTGCTAGGGGACCAAAATAAACTAAGAACTACTGTTGAGTAAATGTGCGTGTTGGGGCCTGCAATTGAAACCATTTTAGTGTCAACGATTCATTTCACCAAAGTTGAACAAATAAACCATTAAAAGAAATTTTCGATTACTGATAAATGACAGGGCAAGGGTACAAGTGTTTAACACAAAGTTTTCAGGATGGGGTTGTCAATAAGTTTGAATAATTACCCTCATTGATCACTCACACACACCTGAAGAGTTGAGTGTAAAGGACCGACAAAACCGATATAGTCCCAACCGATGTGGTTACACCTTCCCAGTTGGCCAGGTTTTTTGTAAGGTTTTGTGTTGGGTGGCCAGTACCACCCCTTGTTATCAAATTCATTTTAGGTTTCGGGTTACATATTTTATTGTTGATCACTTCGGTTCAGTAACACGATCCCCCCCCCCTGGTTTTTATTTTGATTCCCTTTTTTAGTGATGCCAACTCACCTCACACGCACACACCCCGGGACGTTTTAACCTTTGGTTAGAATCACAGTTTGCTTAAGGTTTTGATGGTAACTCTATTTGTACACACACCTTACGTAAACAGTTGTAGCAACACATGGGAACATGTAACACAATCAAATCAAAAAGGTCCATCTGATCCCATTGAAGGGGTTGGTGGGTTTTTTGGACTTTCTCACTCCCCAGAACGTTTAACACCGCTCAAACACTCTTTCACAATGGAGTAACTAGGCTGTAAAGGTGGGTTTTGTGTGGACCTTTTGCCCCTCCACCCTCAGGCGTTACTCCCAAACACTTCGGCCCCTTTCCCATTTGGAAGTAACTAAGTCAGTTTTACTGGAAGAAACACTACCACCCATATATGAAGTCTTGTTATTTTTGGGGTACACATAGAGAACTCTGTTTTTGGGGACCAATCCCCCCGGCAGCCTGTTGCAAACGCCACGCTGGTATCTGCATCAGGTCATGCTGCTACTGCAAATGCAAGCGACAGAAGCTGGGCTGGGACAGTGGAACTGACGGGGAAATGTGCCATCTAGTGGAGACACGCAAAATAACCACAGCCAGCTGCTGTTTATCTGTCTAAACGCCAATGGTCCTTCCGCTCTCAATCAGCACTTACTGTTTTATATAACAATGCTTTTCCTAGGCACGCTCTCATTCAGACACAGGGCAGGCTTGGCTTGGAATGCCTCCAGACCTCATGTATTCATGCCTGTGATTAAAGCCCATTTGAAAGCTGCAGCTATAGATACCCTTGTAAACGAGATGCTTCATTTCAGTGGATGGTGTGGGATCAGGTCCTGTAACACTGTGTGAAGGAGCGTCCTGGATACCCTTGTAAACGAGATGCTTCATTTCAGTGGATGGTGTGGGATCAGGTCCTTTAACACTGTGTGAAGGAGCGCCCTGGATACCCTTGTAAACGAGATGCTTCATTTCAGTGGATGGTGTGGGATCAGGTCCTGTAACACTGTGTGAAGGAGCGTCCTGGACACCCTTGTAAACGAGATGCTTCATTTCAGTGGATGGTGTGGGATCAGGTCCTGTAACACTGTGTGAAGGAGCGCCCTGGATACCCTTGTAAACGAGATGCTTCACTTCAGTGGATGGTGTGGGATCAGGTCCTGTAACACTGTGTGAAGGAAGTCCTGGATACCCTTGTAAACGCTTCATTTCAGTGGATGGTGTGGGATCAGGTCCTGTAACACTGTGTGAAGGAGAGCCCTGGACACCCTTGTAAACGAGATGCTTCATTTCAGTGGATGGTGTGGGATCAGGTCCTGTAACACTGTGTGAAGGAGCGTCCTGGATACCCTTGTAAACGAGATGCTTCACTTCAGTGGATGGTGTGGGATCAGGTCCTTTAACACTGTGTGAAGGAGCGCCCTGGATACCCTTGTAAACGAGATGCTTCATTTCAGTGGATGGTGTGGGAT
>NW_024474307.1:0-1000 GCF_017654505.1 Polyodon spathula
CAGGTCCTGTAACACTGTGTGAAGGAGCGCCCTGGATACCCTTGTAAACGAGATGCTTCATTTCAGTGGATGGTGTGGGATCAGGTCCTGTAACACTGTGTGAAGGAGCGTCCTGGATACCCTTGTAAACGAGATGCTTCACTTCAGTGGATGGTGTGGGATCAGGTCCTGTAACACTGTGTGAAGGAGCGCCCTGGATACCCTTGTAAACGAGATGCTTCATTTCAGTGGATGGTGTGGGATCAGGTCCTGTAACACGGTGTGAAGGAGCGCCCTGGATACCCTTGTAAACGAGATGCTTCATTTCAGTGGATGGTGTGGGATCAGGTCCTGTAACACTGTGTGAAGGAGCGCCCTGGATACCCTTGTAAACGAGATGCTTCATTTCAGTGGATGGTGTGGGATCAGGTCCTGTAACACTGTGTGAAGGAGCGTCCTGGATACCCTTGTAAACGAGATGCTTCATTTCAGTGGATGGTGTGGGATCAGGTCCTGTAACACTGTGTGAAGGAGCGTCCTGGATACCCTTGTAAACGAGATGCTTCATTTCAGTGGATGGTGTGGGATCAGGTCCTGTAACACTGTGTGAAGGAGCGCCCTGGATACCCTTGTAAACGAGATGCTTCATTTCAGTGGATGGTGTGTGATCAGGTCCTGTAACACTGTGTGAAGGAGCGCCCTGGATACCCTTGTAAACGAGATGCTTCATTTCAGTGGATGGTGTGGGATCAGGTCCTGTAACACTGTGTGAAGGAGCGTCCTGGATACCCTTGTAAACGAGATGCTTCATTTCAGTGGATGGTGTGGGATCAGGTCCTGTAACACTGTGTGAAGGAGAGCCCTGGACACCCTTGTAAACGAGATGCTTCATTTCAGTGGATGGTGTGGGATCAGGTCCTGTAACACTGTGTGAAGGAGCGTCCTGGACACCCTTGTAAACGAGATGCTTCATTTCAGTGGATGGTGTGGGATCAGGTCCTGTAACACTGTGTGAAGGAAC
>NW_024474308.1:0-7000 GCF_017654505.1 Polyodon spathula
GCCCTGGATACCCTTGTAAACGAGATGCTTCACTTCAGTGGATGGTGTGGGATCAGGTCCTGTAACACTGTGTGAAGGAGCGTCCTGGATACCCTTGTAAACGAGATGCTTCATTTCAGTGGATGGTGTGGGATCAGGTCCTGTAACACTGTGTGAAGGAGCGCCCTGGACACCCTTGTAAACGAGATGCTTCATTTCAGTGGATGGTGTGGGATCAGGTCCTGTAACACTGTGTGAAGGAGCGTCCTGGATACCCTTGTAAACGAGATGCTTCATTTCAGTGGATGGTGTGGGATCAGGTCCTGTAACACTGTGTGAAGGGGCGTCCTGGATACCCTTGTAAACGAGGTGCTTCATTTCAGTGGATGGTGTGGGGTCAGGTCCTGTAACACTGTGTGAAGGAGAGTCCTGGATACCCTTGTAAACGAGATGCTTCATTTCAGTGGATGGTGTGGGATCAGGTCCTGTAACACTGTGTGAAGGAGCGCCCTGGATACCCTTGTAAACGAGATGCTTCATTTCAGTGGATGGTGTGGGATCAGGTCCTGTAACACTGTGTGAAGGAGCGCCCTGGACACCCTTGTAAACGAGATGCTTCATTTCAGTGGATGGTGTGGGATCAGGTCCTGTAACACTGTGTGAAGGAGCGTCCTGGATACCCTTGTAAACGAGATGCTTCATTTCAGTGGATGGTGTGGGATCAGGTCCTGTAACACTGTGTGAAGGAGCGTCCTGGATACCCTTGTAAACGAGATGCTTCATTTCAGTGGATGGTGTGGGATCAGGTCCTGTAACACTGTGTGAAGGAGCGTCCTGGATACCCTTGTAAACGAGATGCTTCATTTCAGTGGATGGTGTGTGATCAGGTCCTGTAACACTGTGTGAAGGAGCGTCCTGGATACCCTTGTAAACGAGGTGCTTCATTTCAGTGGATGGTGTGGGATCAGGTCCTGTAACACTGTGTGAAGGAGCGTCCTGGATACCCTTGTAAACGAGATGCTTCATTTCAGTGGATGGTGTGGGATCAGGTCCTGTAACACTGTGTGAAGGAGCGTCCTGGATACCCTTGTAAACGAGATGCTTCATTTCAGTGGATGGTGTGGGATCAGGTCCTGTAACACTGTGTGAAGGAGCGTCCTGGATACCCTTGTAAACGAGATGCTTCATTTCAGTGGATGGTGTGGGATCAGGTCCTGTAACACTGTGTGAAGGAGCGCCCTGGATACCCTTGTAAACGAGATGCTTCATTTCAGTGGATGGTGTGGGATCAGGTCCTGTAACACTGTGTGAAGGAGCGTCCTGGATACCCTTGTAAACGAGATGCTTCATTTCAGTGGATGGTGTGGGATCAGGTCCTGTAACACTGTGTGAAGGAGCGTCCTGGATACCCTTGTAAACGAGATGCTTCATTTCAGTGGATGGTGTGGGATCAGGTCCTGTAACACTGTGTGAAGGAGCGTCCTGGATACCCTTGTAAACGAGATGCTTCATTTCAGTGGATGGTGTGGGATCAGGTCCTGTAACACTGTGTGAAGGAGCGTCCTGGATACCCTTGTAAACGAGATGCTTCATTTCAGTGGATGGTGTGGGATCAGGTCCTGTAACACTGTGTGAAGGAGCGTCCTGGATACCCTTGTAAACGAGATGCTTCATTTCAGTGGATGGTGTGGGATCAGGTCCTGTAACACTGTGTGAAGGAGCGTCCTGGATACCCTTGTAAACGAGATGCTTCATTTCAGTGGATGGTGTGGGATCAGGTCCTGTAACACTGTGTGAAGGAGCGCCCTGGATACCCTTGTAAACGAGATGCTTCATTTCAGTGGATGGTGTGGGATCAGGTCCTGTAACACTGTGTGAAGGAGCGTCCTGGATACCCTTGTAAACGAGATGCTTCATTTCAGTGGATGGTGTGGGATCAGGTCCTGTAACACTGTGTGAAGGAGCGTCCTGGATACCCTTGTAAACGAGATGCTTCATTTCAGTGGATGGTGTGGGATCAGGTCCTGTAACACTGTGTGAAGGAGCGTCCTGGATACCCTTGTAAACGAGATGCTTCATTTCAGTGGATGGTGTGGGATCAGGTCCTGTAACACTGTGTGAAGGAGCGTCCTGGATACCCTTGTAAACGAGATGCTTCATTTCAGTGGATGGTGTGGGATCAGGTCCTGTAACACTGTGTGAAGGAACGCCCTGGATACCCTTGTAAACGAGATGCTTCATTTCAGTGGATGGTGTGGGATCAGGTCCTGTAACACTGTGTGAAGGAGCGTCCTGGATACCCTTGTAAACGAGATGCTTCATTTCAGTGGATGGTGTGGGATCAGGTCCTGTAACACTGTGTGAAGGAGTGTCCTGGATACCCTTGTAAACGAGATGCTTCATTTCAGTGGATGGTGTGGGATCAGGTCCTGTAACACTGTGTGAAGGAGCGTCCTGGATACCCTTGTAAACGAGATGCTTCATTTCAGTGGATGGTGTGGGGTCAGGTCCTGTAACACTGTGTGAAGGAGCGTCCTGGATACCCTTGTAAACGAGATGCTTCATTTCAGTGGATGGTGTGGGATCAGGTCCTGTAACACTGTGTGAAGGAGCGTCCTGGATACCCTTGTAAACGAGATGCTTCATTTCAGTGGATGGTGTGGGGTCAGGTCCTGTAACACTGTGTGAAGGAGCGTCCTGGATACCCTTGTAAACGAGATGCTTCATTTCAGTGGATGGTGTGGGATCAGGTCCTGTAACACTGTGTGAAGGAGCGCCCTGGATACCCTTGTAAACGAGATGCTTCATTTCAGTGGATGGTGTGGGATCAGGTCCTGTAACACTGTGTGAAGGGGCGTCCTGGATACCCTTGTAAACGAGATGCTTCATTTCAGTGGATGGTGTGGGATCAGGTCCTGTAACACTGTGTGAAGGAGCGTCCTGGATACCCTTGTAAACGAGATGCTTCATTTCAGTGGATGGTGTGGGATCAGGTCCTGTAACACTGTGTGAAGGAGCGTCCTGGATACCCTTGTAAACGAGATGCTTCATTTCAGTGGATGGTGTGGGATCAGGTCCTGTAACACTGTGTGAAGGAGCGTCCTGGATACCCTTGTAAACGAGATGCTTCATTTCAGTGGATGGTGTGGGATCAGGTCCTGTAACACTGTGTGAAGGAGCGCCCTGGATACCCTTGTAAACGAGATGCTTCATTTCAGTGGATGGTGTGGGATCAGGTCCTGTAACACTGTGTGAAGGAGCGCCCTGGATACCCTTGTAAACGAGATGCTTCATTTCAGTGGATGGTGTGGGATCAGGTCCTGTAACACTGTGTGAAGGAGCGCCCTGGATACCCTTGTAAACGAGATGCTTCATTTCAGTGGATGGTGTGGGATCAGGTCCTGTAACACTGTGTGAAGGAGCGCCCTGGATACCCTTGTAAACGAGATGCTTCATTTCAGTGGATGGTGTGGGATCAGGTCCTGTAACACTGTGTGAAGGAGCGCCCTGGATACCCTTGTAAACGAGATGCTTCATTTCAGTGGATGGTGTGGGATCAGGTCCTGTAACACTGTGTGAAGGAGCGTCCTGGATACCCTTGTAAACGAGATGCTTCATTTCAGTGGATGGTGTGGGATCAGGTCCTGTAACACTGTGTGAAGGAGCGTCCTGGATACCCTTGTAAACGAGATGCTTCATTTCAGTGGATGGTGTGGGATCAGGTCCTGTAACACTGTGTGAAGGAGCGCCCTGGATACCCTTGTAAACGAGATGCTTCATTTCAGTGGATGGTGTGGGATCAGGTCCTGTAACACTGTGTGAAGGAGCGTCCTGGATACCCTTGTAAACGAGATGCTTCATTTCAGTGGATGGTGTGGGATCAGGTCCTGTAACACTGTGTGAAGGAGCGTCCTGGATACCCTTGTAAACGAGATGCTTCATTTCAGTGGATGGTGTGGGATCAGGTCCTGTAACACTGTGTGAAGGAGCGTCCTGGATACCCTTGTAAACGAGATGCTTCATTTCAGTGGATGGTGTGGGATCAGGTCCTGTAACACTGTGTGAAGGAGCGTCCTGGATACCCTTGTAAACGAGATGCTTCATTTCAGTGGATGGTGTGGGATCAGGTCCTGTAACACTGTGTGAAGGAGCGTCCTGGATACCCTTGTAAACGAGATGCTTCATTTCAGTGGATGGTGTGGGATCAGGTCCTGTAACACTGTGTGAAGGAGCGTCCTGGATACCCTTGTAAACGAGATGCTTCATTTCAGTGGATGGTGTGGGATCAGGTCCTGTAACACTGTGTGAAGGAGCGTCCTGGATACCCTTGTAAACGAGGTGCTTCATTTCAGTGGATGGTGTGGGATCAGGTCCTGTAACACTGTGTGAAGGAGCGTCCTGGATACCCTTGTAAACGAGATGCTTCATTTCAGTGGATGGTGTGGGATCAGGTCCTGTAACACTGTGTGAAGGAGCGTCCTGGATACCCTTGTAAACGAGATGCTTCATTTCAGTGGATGGTGTGTGATCAGGTCCTGTAACACTGTGTGAAGGAGAGCCCTGGACACCCTTGTAAACGAGATGCTTCATTTCAGTGGATGGTGTGTGATCAGGTCCTGTAACACTGTGTGAAGGAGCGTCCTGGATACCCTTGTAAACGAGATGCTTCATTTCAGTGCTGCTTTTCCATGTTGAATATTGTAAATAAATAAGAATAATGTGAACAGGCAGGCTTGGAGTGTTTTTCTTAAAAGGTATTTATGCACACAATATGAAATTGCAAATCTTTTCATGTGAACATGATGTTTATCCAAACGAGGTCTTCCAGAAGGGGTTTAGTGCTGCTGTGGAGTTTGTGTGAAGCAGACCGTGTATCCCAGTGGTAGAAACCTCTCAGTCTATGAAACCCCTTCTGATACTCAAACTACACTCTAAAGAGATCAGGTCAAGATACACTGTGAAAACACACGGCCTCTATAAATCTGCAGTCACATTTATAGCAAATGATATTTAATAGGATTTAATTAATAATAATAATAATAATGAAGGATAATATAATAATAATAATAATAATAATAATGTTTATCCAAAATCTGTTCAGTCTTTGGAATATTAAGTATATGAAAAATGCATGCATTCTTGCAATGGACTCGTTCATACTGTAGATGATTTACTGGAGACTAATCAGGGACCAAGTACAAACTCTGCTACAACAGCCCCTGTGCACAGCTCCCTGCATGCAGGGTGTGTGTTCGAGTACACTGGATGATACAATAGCCCCTGTGCACAGCTCCCTGCATTGCAGTAGTGCTTTTCGAGTACACTGGATGATACAACAGCCCCTGTGCACAGCTCCCTGCATGCAGTAGTGTTCAAGTACACTGGATGAAATTACAATCAGCCCCTGTGCACAGCTCCCGAGGTCATGCAGAAGTGTTCAAGTACACTGGAGTTTGACGTACAACAGCCCCTGTGCACAGCTCCCTGCATCTCAGTAGTGAAACCCCTTCTGATAGTACACTGGATCTATACAACAGCCCCTGTGAAAACACACAGCTCCCTGCATGCAGTAGTGTTCAAGTACACTGATATGATATATCCGTTAATAATAATAATAATAATTAATAATAAAATAATAATAATAGCCCCTGTGTACAGCTGTCTGCATGCAATTGTGTTCAAGTACACTGGATGATACAATTTCACGAGATTGGTGCCTGTGTGGTAGTGAACTCCCTCTTCAGAGGACACGAGGATACATTTACAGTCCTGCCCCTGTGCACAGCTCAGTGTGCATGCACATTAGTGTTCGAGACCACACTGGATGATACAATTAGCCCCTGTGCTTACTTTCCTCCCTGCTTGAGATCACCCGCAATGTGTTCAAGTGGCATTTCTGTTAGCTCCCAGTGGAGACTCCTGTACGGACTAGTGATTATACAAATACACTAGTGCAAATACAAATTACTGCTGGACGATACAACAGCCCCTGTGCACAGCTCCCTGCATACGCAGACAGTAG
The DNA here is from genome assembly GCF_017654505.1 of Polyodon spathula. Classification (NCBI taxonomy): domain Eukaryota; kingdom Metazoa; phylum Chordata; class Actinopteri; order Acipenseriformes; family Polyodontidae; genus Polyodon; species Polyodon spathula. The sequence continues at coordinate 6,002 of NW_024474308.1, forward strand.
TGTTCAAGTAAACTCTATCTGATACAACAGCCCCTGTGCACAGCTCCCTGCATACAATAGTGTTAAAGTACACTGGATGATACAACAGCCCCTGGTTCTGTATCCCGAGCATGTTCTCAGTGGGTTCTGTGTATCAGTGACTTTTCATAGGTTTTTGTGAATTCAGTGGCCTGCCCGCGATGTATTAAAATCATTTCCACTCCCGTAACTCGGCTGCATCCCGGCTCTGGGAGTCTTGTTCCGATTGCTCGTTTCAAAGTGCAGTAATTTCGCATGTTAATGTACGATTCTCATTATAATGTGGAAGTTTCGCTCTTACTCTTGATGTCTCGTCGTTTCTTGTTGATTTAGACGGCGCTTTGTGTTTGTTATTTGATGCGTCGGTTTTGTTATTTTCCGCCCATCTGGCGATGGCGTAGATTTACTGCAGGCTGCCTCGATTTGCGCATTACATAAGAACATAAGCTAAAGTTTACAAACGAGAGGAGGCCATTCGGCCCATCTTGCTCGTTTGGTTGTTAGTAGCTTATTGATCCCAAAATCTCATCAAGCAGCTTCTTGAAGGATCCCAGGGTGTCAGCTTCAACAACATTACTGGGGAGTTGATTCCAGACCCTCACAATTCTCTGTGTAAAAAAGTGTCTCCTATTTTCTGTTCTGAATGCCCCTTTTTCTAAACTCCATTTGTGACCCCTGGTCCTTGTTTCTTTTTTCAGGCTGAAAAAGTCCCTTCGGTCGACACTGTCAATACCTTTTAGAATTTTGAATGCTTGAATTAGGTCGCCACGTAGTCTTCTTTGTTCAAGACTGAACAGATTCCCCCCAGGTTTTTAGCCTGTCTGCATATGACATGCCTTTTAAACTCGGAATTCTGGTCTCTCTTTGCACTCTTTCTAGAGCTCAATATCTTTCTGTAGCGAGGTGACCAGAACTGAACACGTATTCAAGATGAGGCTTACTATGCCTGCATTGTACAGTTTTAACATTACTTCCCTTGAT
>NW_024474309.1:0-4140 GCF_017654505.1 Polyodon spathula
TTAAATTCAACACTTTTCACAATGTATCTCGAGCATCTTGTTATGTCACTTTTTTATAGCTTCCCCACATTGTCTAGATGAAGACATTTCTGAGTCAACTGGAAACTCCTATGTCTTTTTCATAGAATCCTGCTCCAGCCTTTCAGTATCTCACATTATGATATTTATAATGTACATTTTGGCTGTGATGCGTGCAGTACCTTACCCTTTTGGATTAAATGTGATTTCACATTATCTGAACCCTGCTGGAATCTGGCTGTGAGATCATTTTGATTGAACCCTGCTGCTGCAACTGGTGTTTGCCACTCCTCCTACCCTTGTGTCGTCTGCAAAATTAACAAGTTTGCTTACTATACCAGAATCTGGCATTAATGTCAGATTAGGAATAGCTGCTGGAGCCTGGCTGTGATGTCACTGTGGTGAACCCTGCTGGTTACCTGGCTGTGATGTCACTGATTGAACCCTGCTAATCAGCCTGGCTGTGATTCTACATGTTGAACCCTCCTGGATCCATGTACATGTGTTTCCTTGAATCATTATTGCGTTCTGCTGGAGCCTGGCTGTGATGTCACTTTGTCAAAAGCTTGCTGGAAATCTAAATGTGATGTCATATGTATTGCAATTATCCATTAGCGATGTTGTGATCCTCAAAAAAATCAAGCAAGTTAGTTAGGCAGATCTCCCTTTCCTAAAACCATATTGACTGTCTGCTGGAGCCTGGCTGTTATGTATAGGTAATTTTCCATTTTGGATCTGGCTGTAGTTTCCATAAGTTTGCATATAATAGAAGTCAGGCTGGAGGTCTGGCTTACCTGGTTCATTTTTGAACCCTTTTGTGGATCGGTATTACGTTTGCAATTTTCCAGTCTGTCGGTACAACCCCTGTGTCAAGAGACTGGCTGCATGATCTTGGTTAGCGGTTTGTAAATTACTTCTTTCATTTCTTTGAGTACACATGGGAGGATCTCATCCGGCCCAGGCTGATTTGTCATTTTAAGAGCTCCTAGTCCCTTTAACACTTCTGCCTCAGTTATGCTAAAGTTATTTAAAACTGGACAGGAACTGGATGACATGTGGGGCATGTTGTCCGTGTCTTCCTTTTGAAACTTGTGAAAAGTAATGGCTGTGATTTGCTATTTTTTGAACTTCATCTACGATTTTGCCATTTGTATCTCTTAAACATTGAATCTCCTCTTTGAATGTTGGCTTGCTGTTGTAACATGGAAAAAACATTTTGGAATTGGTTTTAGCTGCCTTAGCAATGTTCATTTCTATTTCTCTCTGGCCTTGCTAACTTCCTTTTTGACTTGGCGCCCCCTGGTGGTTGACTTGGTCCATGCAGTGGAGTTACTGTTTGATTTCACAAGATTGGTGCCTGTGTGGTAGTGAACTCCCTCTTCAGAGGACACGAGGGTGTATTTCACAGTCCTGCAACAATAAGAGCTCAGTGTTCAAAAAGAAACACATTTTTGTATAGCACCGAGACCAGGACATGAGAAATTTCACAATTCGCTTCTTCCCTGCGAGCTTCGCTTTCCTCCCTGCTTGAGATCACCCGCAATGAGTTGCGTGGCATTTCTGTTAGCTCCCAGTGGAGACTCCTGTACGGACTAGTGATTATACAAATACACTATTGCAAATACAAATTACTGCTGCAACGCATAAAACAAACGAACCCCTCGAACCCCTGCCAGCAACACGGCTCGGAGACAGCACGGGTATTTCACTGCTGTTTGAAAGGCTCTACCTGTTGCATAGGGTGCGATCGTGATTTCAAAAAGAAAATAATAATAATTATAAAATAAATGGTTACACATTTCTAATGTCATCTGTATAACAGATTATTGTTCTCACCGTCTGGTTCTGTGTCTCAGCATGCTCCTTTTATTAGGTTTTTGTGAATTCAGTGGGCTGCCCGCGATGTATTAAAATCATTTCCACTCCCGTAACTCGGCTTCATCCCGGCTCTGGGAGTCTTGTTCCGATTGCTCGTTTCAGAGTGCAGTGATTTCGCATGCTAATGCACGATTCTCATTATAATGTGGAGGTTTCGCTCTTACTCTGGATGTCTCGTCGTTTCTTGTTGATTTAGACGGCGCTTTGTTTTTGTTATTTGATGCGTCGGTTTTGTTATTTTCCGACTGCCTGGCGATGGCGTAGATTCTGCAGGTTGCCTCTCTAAACGTTTGCGGGCTTTGAGTCACTTAACAAAAAAAAAAAATATTATTAAATAGCATTGCCAATAAATTATTTTTAGTTTTGGTTTGTTTTATATTTGAATGTGTTTTATTTTAAATTCCACGTAAAGGACTCTTCCCGATCCCTGTGTTGCCTGCAAAGCTGACAGCAATGAATTAACTGTAGGGGGATATTTTAATCTGAGTTTGAGTTATTACAGTTTCAGTTGTGAATTACAGTTTTGCAAATACACTCTGAGCAGCAGCGCCAGTGTTACCAGGTTAGGGGATGTGTTTGCTTAGCAACGGGCTTAGCAACTACAATCTAAACAAACCAGCTACATTATTATTATTATTATTATTATTATTATTATTATTATTATTATTATTATTATTATTAGCAGACGCCATTACCCAAGGGAGACTTACAGTTGTGTACACAAACACATATCAAGAATTACAGCGCAATTAAGAGCAAGATGCAAAATACAGTGACTTCAGTCCTAATAAGAGCAAATACAAAACACAGTGCGATTTGATATCGGGGCAGATCAAGAGCAGATAACAGTGTTGAGAGTTACACCAGGGTTAGATACGAGTGCAGGTGAAATACAAGATACTACAGACTGGGTTCAGTGCAGGGTTACATACAGTAGAATAGGGAGCAGATCAGTGCATTAAAGGCAGAGTGCTGTACTGTCCAGAAGGGGAGAGTTGAGTTTTTCAGGTGTTGTCTGACTGGGCAGTCCTGACATCTCCGGCTCCCGGCTCCCGGCTCCCAGCTCCCAATACAAATCGCGCTAATGCGCTTTTACGCGGATGAACGAGGAAGCTGTATTCACAGCTGTGTATTACATTTACAATCAACAGCAGTTAACATCGTTCTGGTTCAGGGATTTCTTTATTGTTTTAAACACAAATATCGTATCATATATCATATCAATATCATATTGAATTCATCCAGGACCAGAGTGGAGACCCCGGGTGTAGTGTATAGACAACAAAAGATTTACCTGCGTAGCCTACGGTATGGAGTGTACTTCCTTCCTAAAATGTACGTAAATGAAAGCACTGAAAGCACAGGGAAGCTTAGGTTACGACGAGTAAAACCATGATAGCCACTGCACGATTATCATGCAAATGTAACATTGCAAACTTCCATGCATAGAAAGAGGTTTGTTTCATGCATGCTTTCTGTTTTGGGGGACTGTTTCTTTTAGATCTACGTTTTGTATTGTGACGACCCGAGCTCTCTACAGGACAGAGGACACTGGAGACAAGGTATTCAGGGCTAAGGGACAGTAATTTATTTATGAACAGAACTCACGACTGTCCCGAGTCCCTGTTTGGGCAGGACCACGCCTCCAAAATAACAAACTCCCCGGTCGCTAAGTAAACGGTACTCCCCCGTTCCTCACACGCTCTTCATATACACAGGCTGGCAATATCACTCTCTCTCTGTCTCCTAGCAGTCACCCCGCAGGTTAGGTAACCCCACTTTCGCGCGTCCCAGGTATTTATACCCCTGCCTCTCCCGCGTCCAATCGCAGCTCCACCTTGCACACACACACACACACACACACACACCCCGTGGGGTCTCTACACACTCACACACACACACGCGTGCACGGACACGGACACTTTTTTTGTTTGTTTGTTTGTGCCAGGGTCTGTTTGGTGTGACACAAATGCACAACATGGGCAAGGGGAAGGCACCTTACTCACGGAATACTAGGTTGTTTTGTTTGTTTGTTGTTTTTTGCTTTGTTTGGGGTATTGTGTGGTTGGCACTGGTCTGTTTGCGCTAACATTACCAGGATGTGTAATGTTTCCTACCTTCCGGAGGGAGGTTTGTAACAGCGCCGCGACACTAGTTGTTTGTTCACGAAAAAGAGATGCTCAGTACATCGCATGCGCTTCTTGAAGGATCCAGGGTGTCAGCTTCAAAAACAGTACTGGGGAG